>NW_027115371.1:91588-128365 GCF_000696795.3 Halyomorpha halys | reverse complement strand
TATATTTTATTTTAGAATAATAATATTTTTATGGTGATATACTTAGTTGATGACCAATATGTATATATTTTACATTAAATATGGCATGTTCATTAAAGGAACATGGATTCAGCGCGTAGCGTTTGTCGATATCTGTGGTTCTACTACAGCGCTTTACCTCACAGGAGATTCGCATGTTACTAAGTATTTTATTTTGAACATATGTAAGTCAGTTTCCACAGTTCATCGCATCCCTCTTTCAAAGAACCTTTTCCCCTTCCTTGCTTGGATCTCATTGGTTACCTCCACTATCAGCTAAGGAATCTATGATTACTGGGCTTCCTTAAAATCTCTTACTCCTACTTTTAGGATGTCCAATTTGATGAATTATCTTTGTCCTTTACCTCTTACCCACACAAAATTTGATTGGACAGAGTCTTCCCCTTCCAGTTTAGCATCCCCTCTCATACTTCTTGTTTATGTATATGTTGTTAGCCAAAGGGGAAGGGATTATTAGAATAGTTATAAGGCATAAGAAATAAAGTACTCAGCCTTCAGTTGAGTTCTCCCTGGTTTGTAAGAAATTAGTTTCATTGTTCATGTAACATTGTATTTTACAATAAAAAGTAAATCTTTTTTTATTCGATGTAGCCTCCTTTAAATGGTGCCTAGTTTGAACATTTGTTCCTTGTTATGTTTCGCAAAACGCTCGTCTGATTTGACCTAGATTTAGAGTATAGTTGGGGTTTAGTCTTGATATCTTGATATATATGAATTTTTGCTAATTTCTACTTCCTCTTATGCTTACACAACCTTAATCATTGATACACATATTTTTTAACAACGCCTCGTCTTGTACATTTGAATCCCAAACGATAAATCATGTACTTGGCTATCTTTTTTTTAACAGTTAACTGCTTTGTTAATCATCAAAGCGGAATTTAATTAATTATGATTCAGAAAATTTCTTATCCTTTTTTTTTTTTTAATTTTAAGCACACGTTTTATTGAATAGCATACAGGCCTATTTCAGGTCTATCGTTCGAAAAAAGTATATTTGTTTAATGTTTTCCTTATTGATAATTTGTTTTTGTCAATAATAAAACTGAAAATGATTTTGGAGTACAACTCTTGAACGTTGATTCTTGACATGATCAAAGACTAAAATTAACGACTTCAATTTCTTGTTCAAATCACGCAACAGCCTCTAACTTTTATTTCACAGTACGATATAATTTCACAGGTATACTTTGGACCTACTTTAGAAATGAAAACAAATTTTTAGTTCTATAAAAAACTTTTTTTTTTTAGTTAAAATCTTGGGATTTAAAAAAAAATATCATTTCTTCCTAACTCAGAAAATTTGTGGTAATATCAAGATTGATGAGCTAAAAACATCTTCTATTATATTCGTGCATTTTTATCTTGGACTACATCTGGAGAAACAACTAACTTGGAATTCTCACACAAGACTGAAAAGACAAGAAAATGTACTTTGATTCCAACTATTACACCACTTATTAGGCAAACGGTCTAAACTTCTAATTTATTACAAAAGACTGATCTACATGACTGTAATAAGACCTATCTATACAACCGGAGTTGAAGTTTGGGGCTCCATCCAACTTTCGTATTCCTCTTGTATCCAAACCAAAATCCTTCGGAAAATTCTCAATACTTCTTACTTTGCCACAAATAAAATCATCCATAAAGACCTTAATGTTCCCATATGTCACCGATCTAGCCCGAACCAGTTATCAATCCTCCATTATAAACTCTTTAACCACTCAAACCCACTAGTTTCTAACTTTCCTTCCTCTTCCATTTCTGACTATCCTCCGAGGCGCCTGAAAAGAAGATGACCACAAGACCTTTTTATGTAAAACGCTTTTTGAGTGCTACCGATGGGTAGTTTCTCTACATGCCTAAATCATGCCATTTACTTGATGAACCCCTATACAACATTTTTGAGTGTGGTGCAGAAAATATTACTAATGTTTATTATGTACCTAGATGTATTATTATGTACAGTTGTAAATGTCAATAAAGTTATAATAAAAAATATATATATTCGTGTACATTAGGTCACGATACGGGGTCGTATCACCATTTTCAAAACATATTTTTGAATAAACATATATTTATTTTAAAACAAAGGTTTGATAGAACACAAGTAGATAGTATAGTTATTGATATTGTTTAAAATCGACTTATATTATTGCAATACGTGAACGATTTACATTAATTCGGCTTAGCAAGGTTGTAAATACTGTACCCATAGTTGTGTGTTATAGAATTTCTAAGTTACAATTATCTATTAAAAAGCAAAGTTCAATTTTCATGAAAAAAACATTTTGAAGTACTAGATCCTTAATTTTTGATATGATGGAATGTTTTGAATGATTTCTGAGTAAAGAAACAATTTTTTTTTTTTAGTTAGAACCTTGTCAGTCCAATTCAACGATTATTTTTGTTGGCCACTTCCCATCATAGGAATTGTATGCGCACTTCGAGGGTATTGGGAGGTATGTAAAAAGACTGGCAGTTCGTGCTAATTCGCAAATACCCCATGAAAATTAAATCCAAACACCTTTAGAACTTTATTGAGTTTGGAGCAAAAAACATTACCAACGTAAACTCGGCTTGTTCAGGTCATAATGACTATGTTAGATAACAGTTTTTCTTGATAAAGTATTGTCTATCAAAAAAATACACCATTACTATATGCGTTCATTCTCAAAACATTTTATTTTCGTAACCTCCTTTATTATTATATTTGGTTAATACGTATTATATGATATGTATGATATCTGTATATCAGTGAAATATTGCCAGTTTGAAACTACACAAACAATATTGGTGAAAAACATTTCCTTAGAATCAGAGGCTTGTGTAAAGCAAGAGGTAAAATCTTCTGACTTATTAACTGAATCATTATTCTCAGGGTTATGTTTGTTTTCATGAAAACTTTTATATTACCATTGCTTTAATAATTAATTAAGAATTGTATTAATGAGACTAGAGCTTTAGATTTTAATTGCTTTATAAATAAAATCGTTAAAAAAACCTTTTTCATCGCACTTTACATTTTGCCTTGTGATTCACATCAATACAACCTATTCAGTAAATAAATTTTAAAATGTTTTTCATGAGAAAATTGAAATTAAATCTTAAATAAGGTTTTGGGAACTGTTAATTTATCTTAACCTGTTAAGTTTTATATATCATATGAAAGAATGTAGAATACACGAACGCGTAAGTTGACACCTATCCATATCTCTTGCTAAATTAGAGAAGCTTCTATGGCAATTCCAATGCTTGCCGGTCTCTGTTTTTTAGACCATTTATGAGAATTTTACATAAATGGTAATTTAATTTACCTTTGCATTTCTATTTAAAAATGAAGAGACACATATCAGTAAAATTTTACATTTTACCAAGTCAATACCCTCACAACACCTATACAAAAATTTGAAAAACATCTAAGTTGATAATTTTCAAAACTTTGCTGAATGACCCAGGTGTGAATGTGTGTTAAGATGGATTTTTTTCATTTTTTGGTAAATTTGATTTTCCTTATCTTGTGTTCATATTTTTTGCTGGTATTCAATACCTATTATTGTAATATAGATTTTATCATATTTATATCTGCAATGTTGCTTTATCATTCCATTTTTTTTATTACATCTTTTTTCATTCATTATTTTATCTTGTATACATTGTTATTAATGAACACTTGAAGCTTCAATATCCATTGCTCTAGTTTGTAATAATATTGAAACTAATTCAAAATCTTAATAATGGGTTGAATTGTGCATTATTTATAACCTCAGTTGGCGTTTGATCATTTGAGTTTACTGATCTTTCTATGTTTAGTTATGATGTTCTTTTTCAGTGAAATCACCAAACACAGCATAAAATAAATGGTTTCTAAACAGTTCTGTTCATTCCATTAGCCCCTGTACTACCCAGAACTATGTAATGTACTACTGCCGTTTGGGATTTCCCAAAGATAGATGACAGTTCCCAAACGCTGGGAGATGGGCGCATATAGATGAGACGTTGGAGTGGCCTGTGTCAAAAGGTCATCTGCAATTGCTTGCTTGACACTGGCTCACATTGAGAGAGAAAAAGAACAGCGCTACTATTCCTTATCTAGTCTTCTCTCAAAGGGTCTTTGTTCTAATCTCATGTGGTCATCTATTTTAGGGTTTTTAAAATCTCTAGGAATAGATAGGTCTGATCCTTCAGAGAATTAGGTTTTATTCTTATCTATCTTTTCATGAAATAATCAGTAATTGTAATTGATGAGTTTTTCTTATTCGTTGTACAGTTTTTCGACTGTTTTAACTAAATGATAAATCGAGTTATCACCACTAAAGTTAACTCATGGGATTCGTAATGTCATGATATTCTATTTTTTATAGTTACTGTTATTGGCGTATATTTTTAATAAATTATTGACGTTGGAACTTAAAGTCATTAATGGAATAATCTTAATTTATATTTTATACTTATACTCTCATTTAAATTTTCAAGTCAATGTTATAACTACTAATACTTTAATCCGAAATTTCCTCTATACACATGTTAGAAATGAAAATGAAGTGGGGTATACAGTACTCGCAACACCAACGTCAAGGATTTAGCTTAATATATACAGGTGTGCCCAAAAGGAGGTGGATTATGGAGGGTGAGATAAAGAGCAAGGTGCGTCAACAAAATTTTTGAGAGCAAGGAACACATTTTTATATCCTTTTAAATATTTGAAAGAAACCGTAGTTGGAAGAAATAGTTTGATCGGACGCTTTCGATTTAGTAGGACGCTTCGCGTAGGGTTCTATATGGATTCATACAGACATTGATATGGATTAATTTCTTGTGTATAACTGCAATGAAATGTCTTAGGATGGTATGGGGGGGGGGAGCACGTGCCATCACCCAAGGGGGGATGGAACTCCCTGTATGTATTGAATATTACTATTATCAAAGGATTTTCTTCTCTTACGGCATCTATTCCAGATCCAGCGTTACACTAGAAAAAAAATCTTTAGTATCGATTAGTTTTTTAAAATGATTCTCAGAATCTAGGACATTCCTGTTTTTTACATCTACGAAGCTATCAGTATTGGACGTGAATGATTGTATAAAGTTTGAATGCTAAGTCCTTATTAAATAACTGTGTGTTAAATTATTATAAGTTAAATATGATACCGTAAAGACCCGTGAATACTTGAATTACTAGTTGTAACTAATTTTTTTTTTAATATTAGTATTAACTAGGAAATACTAGTATCAACTGATAGATCTATTAGAAATTAGAATTTAATGATTGAATAGTAAAAATAATGGTACTTTCGTATCTTATTCAAACCTTTCAGTCCACAGTCTTTCGAAAAAGATTCAGTGCTCTTTATTATGAAACCAAAAAAACCTTATACTAGGTGCTCAACATCTCATATGCCCTTGACGTTATTCCTTCCAGATGTTCAAACTTCAGAAGATTATTCGAAATCCCTTTCTTGTCCTTATCATCCCCCGGTGTGGAAGTGCCAGTGATCCCACAATCTTTTGTAAATATACTCCTGTAGTTCTGCCAATCTTCAGCTACACCACTCGTGTCCCGAGCGTATGAGCTCTAGCGTTCACACTCTATCTTCACTGCCTTTCAAGACCCAGTAGCGCGACAGGAAGTAAAACGACGAAAGACTGGGACCTCTTGGAGTCCTGGTTGCCTTCCACGTGAGGGTGGTGAAGTTTGATTCAGAGTTTACTGTCTAAAAATTGTGTATAGGAGTTAATGCCTGTTCGAATGGAATTGTTTTCTTTTAATTTATTTTTTTTCTTTATTTTTCATTTTTAGATCTTTAATTTTTTTTTATTACTTTTATCATCTTTCTATTTTCTTAATTATATATATTTTCCTTTCGTTATTTTGTCCTGTATATGTAGTATGAATGGACAATTAGAGCTCTAATAAAGTCGCAAGAACATTGTAGTTGATCGCAGATAAAATCCTTTCTGTAAAAGTTTCTAGACAGGTATCATAAATCAAAATGTATTGAAATTTTTTATAAAGTGAACATAAAATCTTCTATATAAGACCCTTCGTCATCAATACGTTACACTGTACAATGTCATACACTTCACATTGTAATGGTGAAGAACCCAATCATCTTTGAACTTTGGGTGAACTCGATCCTTCAAATGGAAATGAATCCGACAGTAAGACGTCGATCAGTGTTTATGCACTTTCTCAAAGCTTTGGCGCGGTTATCACATGCATTAACTTCACTAACGATGTACTCACTCCAGCGTCTTGGATACAACTGCCGCTTGTTAGTGAACCTTTATGAACAGACCATATGTAAATTTAGTATTTTTGTAAGGATATATTGCTTTAACTACTTTATTAGTTATCTTTTTAATGTCTAGGTGCTAGCTGAATGATTATAATAGGTAAATGCACTATGAAAGTGACTCAAAAGTCACTCTGTCATCTACTGTCAGTGCCTGCATTGCTTCATATTTAACCTGTCAAGAGTGATTGATTGGAGTTTACAGTCATACCTAATAAAGAAAAGAAAACATGTCAGGTTAACGGAAGATAAAAGTTATGAAATTTTAAAAACTTCGGAAAAATTCGACAATCCTGTTGATTTGTATAGGGATTATGGGGGTTCATGACTATGAAATGAAGGAAAAGGATCAAATTGAGTCATTATTCAAGGGTAATGAATAGGAAAGGGATTTTCATGTGACATATAAAGTCATTACGTGTACATAAATATGTAATAAAAATAATTAATATACTAAAATAAAAATGAGGAAATACAACACATTAATTACTAAGAAAAAACGATTACTTGTAATGCTTGTTTCAATCCACTATCCACAACTTTCTCCATATTTAATTCTATAAGTGCTATACAAAATTAAGTTCAAAATCGCAAAATCGATTTCTGTCTACCGAAAGCTCATTTTACGTCAATGGACATAAAAGGTGCATGTGATACATTTAATGCAATAAAATTCTTATAATTAATCTCATAAACTTCCATAACATTAAATGTTTATTTTAGGCTTCTGGTAAAATAATTGGAAATCATCTTATTAGTTATTATTTTTAACAATGAATTTATTTATTTTTTTAAATTTATAAAAATTTCGTTTTGATTTAAAAGTAGTATTGGTGAAGAAGAAAATATGCACCTTTAAGAAAAAAATGTAGAATAAAATAGGAAACATGATCTAAAATAAGTAAGAAAATGTAGACATGATAAAATATTTTAAAAAGTGAGTAGTTTAAAATTTTAAAAATATCACAAAATGTTCATGCTATACATGCTTATAGAAGTTGTAGGAAAAAATAAAAGAGAAAACATAAAAATCCCATCCTTAGTAATGAATCATCCATGGGTATAAAAAAATCTTTGAAAGTGAGTGAGGTTTCGGAAGTAGGTGCGCTTTATGCTTGGTTAATGGAAGAGAGAAACCCGTACACGCCTGTCAGGTGAAATCTTAACAAAAAACATTAATGTTTAATAACGAAAAACAATGACTTTCATGCAATTGTCGGTTGGCTGGATAAATGCAAAATGCACTTTGGAATTAGGTTACTGTCTTTAACTGGTAAGATAGTTTCCTGCAAATAGCACTCATCTATTCTCTGCTCACATTGCTGTCCCAAAGCAACCAAGTTGAAGCTCTCCTACTCGTAGCTCATAATAAGGCCTCTTCCTCAATTGTAGGATTTATTTTTATAACAACTTTGGATTTAAAACAAAAATAAACAAAATAATATAAATCAATTTTTTTTTTTTTACTACTACTCTTAAGTGTTCAATCACAGGACCCATGAGGTAAAGACTGTACTGCCTTTCGGCCCGTAATGCCCTTTTTTGAATTAAATTTACCTGAAATTCATAGATGTATTTTCTAACAATCATTTTATTATTTAATCTGAATTGAAAATTTATCTTAATCCTTCATTAGTAGCTAACCAATAATTGAACATATTAAGATCTAACATTCACATAGTTATTCATATATTTTATTCATTTGAGAATAGGCTAAAAATTTATTTTATATTATTAAATCATTTACCTTGATTTTTTTAAAAGTAAAATTAACTTCGTCAATCTGTTCTTAAATTATCTCTTTGTTCATATATTCCTATCTAAAGATTACACATCTTATTTTATTTTAATGACAACAGATATTAGTAAGACATCCATCTCTATTTGAAAATAAAATATTGATTTATGAATTATGTGCTAAATATTGATTAATAATAACATAAAAGATAGATTTTCAATATAGAATAAATAATTAAAAATATAATAAATCAATGAATGTCATAAAGTACTGGTAGCAACTTAAAAATTATGATGAGAAGATAATTTATTTGATAACCGTGGATAATTTATTTGAAAAAATGGTTAGTAAAGAACACAAATACGTTTTTAGTTATTAAACAAGTAATAAAAATAAATAAATAAGTATAATTCTAAAAGAGCGTTAATTACGAATTTTCATAATTGATAATTTAGAACAGAATTAAGAAAGAGCATTTTGAAAAAAAAAAAGAGTAAAAATAAAATAACTATCAGTGAGAAGAAAGTAATTATTTGAGACTTTCACACTAATTTGTTTTGTGTTTAAATTATCCACCATTAGCTCAGCACTATTGATAATTGATCACTATCTCGATGTACAGCTGAATTGTTGAGAACGGATTAATTAATTTCTAGTGATCTATTTTGTTTTCTTAGCTGTACTACGTAGTAGTATTTAATTTTTCAAATGCTATTAACGAATTATGTATATGCAATAATTCGGGGTGGTTCTTATTCCCTCGTTCTTATTCAAATTTATGAGGTTTTTTTTTTTCTTTTCGAATTCATTATTCTAGGGTATTAACGTATCGAATTACAATTAGAACGATGAAAGTCAATAAAAGAGAATAAGCGATGAAAAAGTCTCTATTTCATTCACACACATATATTTTATATTCTCATAATCTTCAGTATTCATAACGAATAAAATTTTAAGCAAACTTTGTGATCATTTGATGTTGATTTTGAATATGTTATGTGCAGAACACACTTATTGAAAGAATGAAAAAACATACAGCATCTACTTATAAATACGGACATTACTTTATATACCAGTATATATATAAAGAAATTATAAAAACTTTATATGATTTTTTTTTGTTTTTTTTGACATAGTTTGAAATAAAAGAGTTAGAATGTATTGGGTGTACCTCTTACTTTTGATCTATCTCTTAAATAATTTTTTCTTCCAATTTTTTTTTTTTAGTGAATGCAGTTATTACTGCTAATCGTATCTTATCAATGATGTTGTGGTGAAAACAAATACTTTTTTTTTCTTATCAATTATTCACTAAAATCTCAACTTAACAACAATTTCTTATCGTTTCTCATTAAACAAGAAATTAATAATAATATTTATACTTAAAATCAATACAATCTAACATAGAACTCCCGAGCTAACATGAAATAGATACGATCTTAGGTAAACGTGTTGGCTATGTGACTTATCATTTTTTTGCGAAACTAACTGAAGAACAACAGGCAAATTTATTTTAAAATACCCAATTATTCCCCGGGGTAGCCTATCAAATCTTAGCACACTCCATTTAAAAAGAAATTTATTTAATCAGAAATTTTTACTCCAGCTTATTTACTTAATGGTCGAAAACATTAAAATTACATTGTAGATCTATGGATAAATGTATATATTTTGAAATCAAAATATTCCGGGATACAAACTGAAAATGGAATATTGACTACTTCCTTAGAGATATATTAATTCGTATATAACCTACACTTACAGGTAGACGAATAATGACAAAAGTAAAGTATATACCGAAGAGAGTCAATGTACACATAAAAATCGATTGTGAAAATTCATGAATTACAATGATTAAATTAAAATAGGTGATGATATTTATTAATCTATATGGAATTTCCTTTGGGGGAGGGCAGGGAAGTAGGAGAGGGGAAATACCCAAGCAATTGAAAGCATAATCTTTTTTTTCCGCGAAACTTGACATTGATATTTTAAAAGGATTACCTTATCGCAGCAATTATGAAAGCAATTCTGATATCATTTTTTTGTTTAATTTTTATATTTATTTTATTATTTTTTAAATTCCTGTAACACTTCCTGTGAACATCAGCTTATTCAATAACAGACCTCAACATAAATAATATGGACGTAATGTATATTAAACATGGAAGTTTACCTAAAAGTGGGCAATCTTGAGTTCCATAAGATGCTTTAAAAAAAAAAATTCTGATCATTAATTTTTCAGAATATTTAAAATTTAAATTTAAACTCTTTTTGACTAATTCAAACATTTAACGTATTGCTCGTTTTCAGATTAAATTAGTTCATCCTCAAAACTCTAATAATATATAATTCACATTTTAAAAAAATACAAAATATTTTTCAACAACAAATAGATATAGCATTAAAATTAAAAATTAATATAATAATGCATTGTTACATTTTTCAGATTTTTAAAAATCGGTAAATTTTTATTGATACTAAAAATATCTTTTCATATTTCCTAAAGATCCTATCATCAACCTCTTTATATAGTTTTGAAGTAAATTTTGTATTGTTAAAGTGGTAAAATTTAGATTTACCTAATTTAAATATTTCTTTAGTTCCTGCTTCCTAGAAAAAAAAGATAAAATTAAAAAAAAAAAGATAAATAAACACGGAACTAGAATTTTCTCAGAGGAATTTAACCATAGACCATATAATTTTTTTTGTGGCTTCTCAGGCTTACTATAACCTCATTAAAAATGAATTTACATAAGCTCAAAATTCCTAATTCCTCAAGACACTTTTTGGTGAAGCCAAAGGCAAATCTCGAGAATATCTAATATATATATTATAAAGAAATAAATATTGAAAGTTTTTGTAAAATTCGTTTGGTTTTAGCACACCAAAGAGTTGTGAAAAGCTCTTAAAAAAAAAACTAAATATCGATTTAAGTTTATATAATATATTTATTAATTTTTTATTTACTTATTTATGTTATGGATGGATTCAGTTAAGATAAGCCATATTTCGTAAAAGATTTTTTATCTACTTTACGAAGTTGTTGTTTAGATTTAATAATCTTAAATTGTTTTTGGGTTATCGCTCCGTTATCAGCAAAAATGTTCCGTGCTTAAACATTAGCGAGAAAGACAACCGTAGCGATATTTATCTTGTATTTCATCAATCTCTGAAAATATTTTTTTTTTTAGGATATATAATCCATTTCTGTTTAAATAAATATATATACATCATACATATGATATGATATAAAAAAATGAACAAATAATGATAATGGGTCCAAAAGACGCATCTGTGGCATTTTGGATTTAAAAAATATATTATTACATATTACACATTTTTATTTAATTATTTTTGTTTTACCAAGAGTTATTGGTGATCTCTTGAAATTATTAAGTATCATCGAGTTGAGGCAAAAGAGCATTTCAGCTTGTATACATTTCTTTTTAAATTATTCTAATATTGTTTGTTAGAATCTATTTTCCTGATGACATGTTTTTTTCTTTTTACCTGGGAATATCTAAGTAATTTTTTACGACGGCCATGTTATTAATATTGACGAATCAAGGAAGAAAAAAAAAATGGGAGGGTTTCTAACCACGTCATTGTGGTCTATTTCTCTGGTTAAGAGCTACACCCTCTTTTAGAAAGAAGAATTTTCCGCTTGGACATTTTTCCCTGATGGAAATATAATTCTACGTAGTTGATGAAAGCAATACGGAAGTATTTTTAAACATACGTAGATGAGTAATTTAGTATTGATGTTATGATGTTGAAACATCTTCTGGTATAAACACCGAGTTAGAAATATTTTTAATACTTATTGCCAATATAGAATTTATAGCTTAGACATATAAAATAGTATTTTTGGTTAGAATTTTCCGCTAAGGGCCGTCTGTAGCTGAGGGAGTTGGGGCCTAGTTCTTTGCCTATTCGAAACTGCATCGACGCCGGTTCGAATCCGGTCTGGGGGGTTGATCGTTATTTCTGTGGTTGTCCCGCGAAATGAAAAGTTAACCCCACCCACCATGGCAAAAGTAGGTTGAAACCCTGTACATAACGCTTGTCGCCCCTCCCCCCCCCCGTATATCAGAAAATACCAGGAAGGGAATCATAAAAAAAAAAAAAATAAAATAAACATGTCTAAATTGGCCCAAAGTAGGAGGAAAGGTGGGGATATTTATATTTGAGAAATACATATGGTTCTTATTTAAATTTTTGTTAATAGGGGTCGATGGTAGAATTACCAAATTTTTAGTGTTAAATACCAAAAAAAAAAATAATTGGCGACCTCTGCTATACATTTAGATTATACTATCTGTTTCCATCTTGATGATATCTGGATTGGCCAAAAATTTACAAATCAAAGAAATAAAATGGATGTGTAGTTCCAACAGGATTTAACACTAATAAATTTCGATCCTTCAGGGAGATTTGTTTTTCTATTTTGCTCGTTTTTACTGACTAACTTAGAGGCTGTCCACTGTAACCGATATATTGAGAATTGCATATAGCATTCAAAGTTCCACTGAGTTCATTACGACCGATTTATACTGCATGTTATAAATTTATAAAATAAAGATAGACTTTTTTTTTTTTTTAGTATTACTTTAAAACCATCCATAATGACCTAAATGTTCCTTATGTAACCGATCTAGCCCGAACCCAATATTATTCCTACCATTATAAACTCTCTAACCACCCAAACCCACTAGTTTCTAACCTTACTTCCTCATCCATTGCTGGCAATCCTCCGAGGCACCTGAAAAGAAGATGGCCTCGTGACCTTATATTGTAAAATGTTTTTAGAGTTCTACTACTGGGTAGTTTCTCTACATGCTGTAATATATCATTATCATTATGTCATTATGATCAAATTTGCTTGTTGTATTTTTTATACACTTGTAAATATCAATAAATAAATTTTAAAAAATACATATTATTTTATTTATTTACTACTGTTTTTATTCTTTTGAAATCAATCGTCAACAACAACTGAAAAAAGTGCTGGCCAAATCAAGGAAAGCAATTTTTTTTTCGAATTATCCTTCTAGAGGGTACGACAAATCAACTTTGGTCATGCTTCATTCGAGCCCACACCTTCTTCATCAATTTACTAATTATGTCAATTATGTTTAAATTGATATACAAAATATTTATTCTATATAATTGCAGACGTGCTTACCAAGAGCTTCATTTTTCTTACGTTCCAGGTCATCGACATCAGCCATTAATAGTGTTGGGGTTGACATATTGAACTGTTTCTGTGTCACCTGCTATTGAAAGACTGAGCTTACCAGGGTTGTTCATTATCTGAAAAATTGGGTTATTTTAGAATTTTTTTTTTCTGCAATACTTGAGTATTCTTAGAAGAGGGGAAAACACAATGTACAGGAAGGAACACTCTACATACCGTCTGGTCTGAGAAGTGTCGAGTAAACATATTAGTTAATAAAAAATAAACACACATTTTAAAACGTAGCTTACAAGTGAGGAACTATTTAAGGGGTTAACAATAAAATTGTGGAGATTTTTAACCTTATTTTATAATTTATATTTTAAAAGGTTACAAATGTAGAGGTGTAAATGAATGTTTTGATCCATTTTAAGAACTAAACAAGATAAAAATATACGTTGGTTCCTTATCTTTTTAAGATTATTTTAAAAGTGTTAGGAATGAAATTAGTCACCGGAAAACCTCTGACGATCTGGATTATTTTTTGTTTACAATTTAAAAATTTGACCCCCGTCGCAGTGCTCTCGTAGTTTCACTTACTGGCTACATTTACCTTTTCAGTTTTGTTGAGGACGTACACACATATATGTAATAAAAAAACCAAACACGACTTTTGAGAATCACCACTAAATTGTGGAGTGAAAGAGTAATTAAGAATATGTTGAAGATAGCAATAAACCACTTAATATATAGCCACCTGCTCACAAGAATGAAGATATTTTAATTAAACCTAAACTTGATAAAATAATAATAAGTTCAGTTAGTCCTGTCTAGAAAATAAACTCAACTTTCAGATTGTTCTCAAAATCTAGATTTTACTTGAGTTAAAATAATTTGTTGAACCCTTTCCATCTTTGCGACTTTCATATAATTCATTTGTAAAATCCATCTTTTAAGAATAAAAATCAAGATTTTTTAGGATTAAAAATACAATTATTTTTTTATTCTTGGGGCATAGATTCTCTTAACCAATTATTTATTTTTGCCATCATTTCTGTTCACATTCAACATACAAGTCTTCTTTATTTTCTACTCAAGTTTTGGTATACAAAGTCAGAGTCTAACTTGGAAATTTTCGACTGCTTTTTTTCAACATAAGGCAATTTCCACATTGTTTCATTTATCTTGATTAAAACTCAGGTGTAATATGACGTATAATTTTAAAAATATCTTCAGTGACAACAAACAACAACTTAATAAGAAAAGCCACGAATTCGTAAAAACCACAACAGTGTTCAACCACAAGTGTCCAACCTAACGAATATACATAGAACTTTTAAAAAAAGTCACAATGTAATGTTCTTATCTTTGCCACGGAAAGCACTCGAGGTTGCCTGCCTGCAACATGATTATCTTAAGACTAATGATGTCCGTTACGTCTGTAAAGTACATCTTGTCTGTTTGATCCAGTGGACTAGACTAAATGTCCACTTAGCTTTACAATCTCATTTTTTCAGGCAAATAATATATGTGCTCTTAACTGATATGGAATTACAACAAAAAGGATGATAGCTTATAGGACTTCAGAAGACGGCCCCAGATTTTTTTCTGGGTTTCAACCCTCTGTTTTAAAATTTTTAAATATCTTTTTTTCCTGTCTCATAATCTATCGTGGAATTAACAACCCCTTCCATGACACCATACCTTTATAAAGTGTCATTGAAATAAGCACAAGCTCCAAGAAAGTACAAACCATTAAAATGACATTTTTATCTTTTTTTAACTAATAGAATTTTCAGGAACTTCATTTTTGAGTTGAGAACTATAAAATATATTTTTTGTTCAACAGCATATATAATTCATTTTGCTTCTTATTATTTAAACTTGAAATTTCATAAATAAACAAAAATATGACTCGACCGTTAAGAAAAAACAAAGTAGAAAACTCTGCTTGCAAATATTTAAACGACTAATACAAAATCTCATTTTCATAGCTATACTATTTAATTTGTGACATTACTTTTCGTTTATCCATTTAAAATCTAGGTTTAAAAGTACCTTTAATGATGCGACCAGCATTTCATAGTAAAATTATTGGTTAAGAATTAGTTCTTTCATCGCTTATTTGTGGGTTTTATATGACTGCTTTATTTATACCCTGCCAAATCCTTAAGTTGAACTGTCAGAAGTTTATTTTTGGTTTAATGAGCTAGGTCTATGTCTCGAATAGATTACGGGCTTAACCATATTTAATTATTATTTATCGTTGGCATAATACTATTAAATCATATTGGATTATAATTTAAAGAAACAGCGGTAATATAACTGATAATTTTTTTTTATAATTATATATCTTACTTTTTATATCTATTACCCTTTATTTTATATATTTATGACATGTTATAATTATTAGGTATATATTTATTACTTTCATTTAAATGTATTTTTTTAAGCATGTCTGTTAAGTATTTTTTTTTTAATTTTAAATAAATATAACTGAGCATGACCATGTAGGATTTTTGATGTATGTATATTTTCTTATATTCAAAATTTTTACTGTTTGTTATACTGAAGGATAGTTAGAGTTAGATATATTGGTAAATAATAGAAGATAGAGATGCGACATCGACAAAAAAAGCATTGATGTTTAATACTAAAACATCGATGTTAAAAAAAAAAAACATCGATGTTAAAAAAAAACATCAATTTTTTTTTAAAACCATTTTAGTAACATAAAGTCTGTTCCAAAGACTACGCATGCTTCGCCCAGTCAGAAGTGCTATTTCAATCAAAGAATAGGACATCGTTGCTTACAATACATTACCCAAAATACATCGATGTTTTTGAACAACTATTTCAAAAACATAGGGTCTGTACCAACCATCACGCATTCTATGGCCAGTCAGAAGTGCTTTATGTATCGAAGATTGGGGCATCGCCTACAAAAAACATCGATGTTTTAAAATATCGTTGCTTATAATACATTACCCAAAATACATCGATGTTTTTGAACATCTATTTGAGTAACAGAAGGTCTTTTCCAACGATCACCCATTCTACGGCCTGTCAGAAATGGTTTTTGAAACAAAGAATTCGACATCGACTACAAAAAACATCGATGTTTTAAAATATCGTTGCTTACAATACATTACCCACAATACAAAGATAGTTTTGAACAACTGTTTTAGAAACATAAGGTCTGTTCCAACGATCACCCATTCTACGGTCTGGTGATCGATATTTTTTTTTTTTATATTATATGTAATATAACCATAATAAACAACGTTTATTACTATGACGTTAGTCCGACTAGTCTTACCAAGCTGTGTCTATTTTAACCCAATGCACAGATTTTTGAATAAAGTGTTTCTCTTTTTTTTATTAGAACCAATTGAGAACTAATAGGAAAAATTACAAATAGTAAATCAAAGAAAATAAATATGACATTTCCGGGTGAGATTATGTGGTTTTGTGGTTAATAATGTCAGGGTATCGAGAAAATTAATTTATCAGAACATGGACACTTTGAGGATCCATTTGTTTTTGATGTTTTACTATCTAAACTAATTTATTCCAATGTATATCTACCATAATTCCAGATAACTCAAAAAAGGGGGGGTATCTGATAAATAAATATACCCAGAAACGTTGATAAATAAATAAAAGTCTTCATACATATATTTTTTGTTCGAGATTGGTGGGTTTATCAATTATAATAAAAACATCCATATTGTCTCAACATACTAATATTACTTCAACGTTCCAGCTATTCCTGTCAATCATAAGTGGAATTTATTGTTGATAAAGTTATTAAAAAGATTGCAATGATCACTGCAAATTGAAAAAATTATACTAAGTGAAATAGTGGATAAAAATAGGTTAATTGACTAAGGTATATTTTGAAAAAGGTAATTATGATATTATAAATAAGATACCCTTGAGAATGGCTGAAACACAGAAGTTATAAGAGAATAAACATGTTGAGACAATATGAATGTTTTTTATTGTAATTAATAAACCAACATATATATATATATATATATATGCATAATTGATAATTAATTGGTTTAGTTTGTATAAAAAAATAAATGAGGGTAAAAAAATCAAATCTTTTTTATAATATTGCATCTCATTAAAAGGTTGCAGGGTATTCTGCCCTTGTCAATTTCCAATAACTTTATTAACAATAACGTTCTTCTTGAAAATGGGAGGGATGGCTAAAACATTGGAGTTAACCTTGAAAAAGCTTGAAAGAATAAACATGTTGAGACTATATGGATATTATTTATTATAATTAATGTAGTTGTTTTATTTTTCTAAAAAAAAATCTCTATATAAAGTATTCTCACCTGAGTATTCAAAAAATTTAAATTTTTTCGTTTTATATTTTTACTTTTAATCTAATGTCAAATTGGTGTATATAGAAATTATGGTATTTTTTGCACATCAACGTGGTTTTCTACTCTCTCTTTAATGCCAAAAAGAAAGCATATAGATGGCGTTACTATAAAAAAAAGAAACTGATCAATTGGCGAATATTAAAATAAAAAATTAGCTGCTACCTAAAATCTTCCGTCATGATTCAATTACGATCCCCTTAAACTTTTTCAGATACGCCACTTTTTCATTGCTTAGATTATAATATTTTTATTATTAACTCTTCTTTATTTATAATATACAATAATACTTCTGATTTTTACATACTACTTGTACTTCATTTTATCATCAATAGTTATTTATTTTACCGCATTTGTATTATCAATATTAAATTAATTAATAAGTACTTTTAATTGGTGTGTGTATGTTTTTTTTAAATTTCATTATAATAATTAATTAATTTTTTTTTTTTTTTACAGGTAAGAAGATAGTATTAAATTTACCTTAGGATTTCTCGATAAAGCAAGGTAATGAAACTTAATTTTGCCTATGTTCCTACACTAATTTCTCGATTCAGGTCATATCCGTTGAGAGCAAAATTGGTGTAAATCAATCTATTTTCAACAAAACAAATTTTAATTAAAAAAATAATTATTTAACTTTCCTATTCCATACCACAGCCCTTCAAGAATGGTGTCATAATTAGAGGTGTAAAATAAATTCCAAAAAATCCCATCAAATCACCCTTCGTCGTAAATCAGCAGACTGCTCTACAGTACTTTAATAAAGTTGCTCTTACTCCTTTAGAACAAATCCGCTACCTTGAACTAAATCTGGACAAACGACTAACTTGGAATCCTCACACAAGATTAAAAAGACAGGAAACTGTAAGTCAGTTCCGATAATTACATCACTTACTAGACAAACGGTCTAAGCTTCCAATTCATTACAAAACACTGATTTACATAATAATAATAAGGCCTATCTGGACATTCGGAGTTGAGCTTTGAAGCTCCACTAAACCTTCGAATTCCTCTCGTATCCTATCCTTGTAATCCATAATAGTTCGTAAAATCCTCAACGTTCCTTACTTTGCTTCAAATAAAATCATCCATAAAGACCTTAAAGACCTTTAAAGACCTTAGGTTCATTTGAAGCGAAATATTTAGTTCTGTTTCAATACATTCATGGCGAATTGAGTTAACGATATCAGGATGTAAAATAAAGGTTTTAGAGAGGTATTGTCTGAATGTTTTTCCTCTTCATTTCTGGACGAGGTTTGGGATTCGGTGAGAAGTGGATGGTTAAAATCTTTGATATTCAACAGTTATTGGTGGTCTTCCATAATGATTTTTCAGTAGTTGTAAAATATTCTATAAAAGTAAGTAAATTTTGACTATTGAATTTTCTGATTTCTCTTTTTAGTTAGTCAATTCGGTGTAATACGTTTTGTCAGTTGGATATCAGGTCATATGCCACTTCGTCCTTGCTCTCCGTTTTTCCCTTAGCAGGATACGAATATGCTGTGGCAGGTTATCTTGTTTATTGTTAGTAATTCTGCTAGTCGAAATGTTTTTATTGATACTTGTCCTTATTGATAATGTGAGTTTTTCTATAGCTCCGTCAATGTCTTGTTTTGTCTTCAGTCGAATGTTTAAGTCAAGTTTATTTTCTAAGTTATATTTAAATTTGTCCCAGTCGACTCTTCCTGTAATCAATAAAGGAGCGGAGGGCTTAGGTACGAAACTTAAATGTAAAAAAAGCAGAACTGGACTATGATCTGATGAAAGGTCATCCAGAGATTCAACAATGGTTTTAGAGGAGGAAATCTGGGAGGTGATAAATGTGTCTAGGATATCAGGACGCTTTTTGAGGGATGTAGGCCAATAAATAGGATTGGTGGGTGAGAGAAGAGAATAGGTATTGAAGACGGAAACACAGGATAGGATGTTACCACGGGAGTTAGATATTCGGCATTCCCATCGTTAGTGTTTAGCGTAATAATCGGGAAACTTAAAATTTTTATTAATAAAAATTCCTATAATATCCTATTGAATTATAATTTTTATATAAAGATAATATCTTACATTATCAGAAGTTAAAGCATCTGAATTGGAAGGTTCTCATAAATGGTATAATTAATTTTCCTTTCAAAAATTGGTATATACAAGAAAATTTATTTGTCCCAGTTTTTCAAGAGTGCGATTAAATCTGAAGTATTTTTAATCTGTAATTTCACATTATTACTACCTGATTTTTACCTTTAAGTGAGGCTGACTCTGATATTAAAAAAAGTAATTGCTTTTTTTGAATCCTTGGCCTAATATATTGGAATTAATAAACGGCGTTGCTTTGTTATAAATCATAAATACACATTTAAATTTCTTAATAATGAATATCTAAAGAATTAAATTTATAAATTCTATGTAAATATACGTTTTTTTTTTTTATTTTTTGGTATAATTTTGATTTTAATTTAATCCAGAAAAACATTGTCTGACTGAACTTGTCTTGGTTTATACATAATATGTTGGATATTTCGAAATCATCTGTACTTCGATTTTAAGTCCCTCCAATATGCAGTAAGTATGCCCAATTCGATATGGGAAGCACAACGAAACCTCCAAATTGGAATGTCCCAGTTATATGCGCTTCTAAAATGTATAAAATAATTTGTATATAGGGTGTAGTTAGTCATTGGAAGCAAGGAGAATCATCAAAAACACTAAATAAGTAAGAAAAAAATAAAATTATAATAAAATTCAGGAAAAATGTTGGTCAGTTCTTGGCATGAATGAACATGTGAAACAAGATACGGATACTTGTATTGACGGATACACTGCCTTGTAATTTTTTCTAGACCTATTTCTCGACATCTATCACTGACGTAAATGAAAATTTAATATTGTTATTTTAGATTCTTGTTTCTTAATGACGATTAAAATAAAATATAGATCACTGTGTTAACTTTTAAGTAATTTATTTGATTTTGAAAGCAAACGGCACTGTCTGTAACAAGAGTTAAGAAAACTTTTTTGGACTGTTCTCATATAATTTTTTTAAAATTTTTTATTGAAATAATACTATCTACCACGCCTGAGAGCAATGAGTATTCATATACATATTACATTAAAAAAAATTGTAAATAAATAATATTGAACCTAAAATATAATAAATAAATATGAACTGAAATGGATAATAATAATTATAATGATAAAATAAGTAAATATTCCTTCTTATATTACCTTCAATATAAAAAAGAAAATTGATTCAGATGACTATTTAGAATTGAAATGACATACGAATAACAAAAATACAAGAAAATAAATAGAATGTGACTAGCAATGACTTTTGAATACACTATTAAAACTATAATTATTTCTCATAAAATTAATGTTTTGATGATTCTAGGAAAAAAAAAAGGAGAATGGAAAAGGGAAAACTAAGACTTGTATTAACCTTAAAAATAACATAAAAAGCAAATTTCATGGAACTAAACTAGAAATTATTATAACAAAATGTGGTAGTAATTTTGTAAAATTATTTAATAATATAGATCTCTTAATACACTAGTTCTTATCTAATTTGTATCACTCCTCTGGCTCTTTTCGTACATTTCTAGAGAAAGATAGAAAACGAAACCATTTTAATTTAATTTATTTTTGGTATTTTGTATTTTCACTCAATAAATTTTAGAAAATATTATAAGGAAAATTATCATTTTTCTGCATGGACACAAATTTTCACTATATTCGGTACTGATGAATTGAAATAAAAATAAATTCCAATAACAACAGCAATTCATACATAGTTAGCCTGCAATATAGTAGCTACAACAGATTATTAAGACACCATTCTTCATAGGTGGACTCAACAATATAAGTCAAGGTAACCATTTTGCTTAATCTTTGATAATAATTGCTTTAACATCTGCTACAGTTAGGAAAGGATCTCATCGCAAGACTAGAATATGATTTAACTCTCAGCTACTATCTTAGATAATTGACCCGATGCAGAAAAAGTGCATTCTAACATTGCAGGTTACGTCAATATAGAATATGAAACTGTGATGAAATTTTTATGGATTGTTAGAGATTTGGTACCAAATCTGTTATAATAATAATGTGTGAGTTGGTACCAAATCTATTTTATCCGATTCCGTCCTATATTTTGGCGTATACTTATTTTTTTTATACTGCTATAACCCCTCCCATCTCGTTCGTTTTCCAGAAATGACTAGGTAGAAGGTATATAAAATAAACACATAGATCTAATTCTCAAAAAACTAAAGACCAATATTAATTTTAACGTATATATATTTCTTTGTATGTATGTATTGTTATTGTTAGGTAATGAAAAGTGGAGGGGGGGATAGAAAGGCGCTTGGCTATTCCATATAGCAGCGGCAACACATATCGGCTAACAAGTTAAACGAAGAAAAACAAAATATGTGATTGTAAGCCACAGTATCCATCAAGGAGAAAACATGTTGTCTAAACATGTCATCTATATGAAATATAAACTTCCTGAATGTTAACAGCTCCAAATACCTCGGAAGGAGAATAACCTTCATTATCAATGTGCTTAGTGAAGTCAATCAAAGAATGATCATTGTGTACAAAACATTCTTTTCAGATGCACATGTCCTAAAATCGAAGAAAATCTGAAACCTGTATATCCACACATTATCATAAAATCCGTTGTGATGGCAGTCAGACATGGTCCATTATTGGCACTTTTGAGAATAAAATAAAAAATATTGAACTAAAAGTTCTCAGAGTGATAATGGGGCAGGGAATAAGGGATTGAGTGAGATGAATAATGATGAAATAATATCATAAATCAATCGCGCTTGATAAGAAAGCAAAGAGGTTGTAGTGGGCAGGCAAGAAGCCATCTAACAGTTTTTAACTATAAATGCCTCATTCAATGGGACAGACTAAGAAGGAAGTCAGAACTCGGATAGATGGTGAACAGGATAAAGAAGAACACAACTGAACACCGTGTAATAAACTGGAAAGGGATTGTCCACGATAGATGTGGATGGAGGAAGCTGGTAGAGGTGGCTAAACATCGCCAAGGCCTGTAAGCCAACTGGAAAAAAAGGAAACACATCTAATTGTATATTTAATTATTAATTAATCACATAATTTTTAAAATCATTAAGACTAATGAATGATTTACCCATTTAAATAATAAATTTATTATTCATTATAAATAATGGGTATAGATAATTATTTTCTGTTACACTGTACTTGGATCCACCCAGCCTCAAAAAATGGGCACTCTTAATTGGGAAAGTCTAGCGGTTGAGCATGGTCTTGAAAAAATCCCCTCCTTGGATAACCTTTGTTCTAAAAACAGTGCTTCCTTACAAAGTACTGAACCCTTCTTGGGCCTTGGGGGTTCGCATTGTTATTATTATAATTTACTATGAGTGAATTTTTATTATGATTGCTCAATCCAGATTTAATTAGGACCTTGTTATATTGTTCAGTTTTTATTTTTTAATGATATTTACAATTGTAATTACATAAAATATATCTAGTAAATTTGATTTTTGATGTAAGATCGCAATGATAAGATACAGGCATGTAGTGAAACTACCCATTGGTAGTACACTAATAATATTTCTACATTAGAACGTCTCGAGGGTAGAAACTAGTGAGAAGGTTTGGGTAGTTAGGGAGTGTATAATACAAGGATTGATATCTGGTTAGGGCTTGATTGGTTACATATGGAACATTAAGGTCTTTATGGATGATTTTATTTTTGACAAAGTAGGGAGCAATGAGGAGTTTACAGTATTTAAACTTGAATTTATTAAGTTACCAAAAAATATTCTCGGTCAATGAGTTATTTTGTCATAACTTTCTTAGTCCTATATTGATAAACTGTATTGTTTTTTTATGTTCAGACTTAATGCTTATAGGACACTATAAATATGTATTTATTTAGCCTTATGATGGACATTTTATTGCGAAAACGCGATAATTCTTAATGAAAGGATATCTAGATGAGTTCAGTTGCTATCAAACTCCCCTATCAACGTCACAATGGTTCAAGGGGAGCACCATCCTTACCCAACCTGCTCAAGGTTTATTTCGAAAACAGTTACCAACCTATTTTATAGATCTCTTTCATAAAGTTCTTTACAGATGATAATAATATATACAACAGTAAAATGTACAATATTATATTTTAGGATATTGTACAATTTCCTTGGTTCTTTAAGCTGCTATTCTCCGAATCCAGGGATCCAGGGTTATGATATTGAATACTACATGAAAATCGGTGAATGTTGTAGCTGAAAGAGTTGAGTCGTCACTATACCAACCTCATAACTGCACTATCACCTGTGCAATTCCTGTCTTTGCGAGTTAGCGTATATTACGTGGCGATTTGACTAATTTGAAAATTTGACCAACTAGGACGTTAAAATAAAAATACAATATGAACTTCTTCCAAAATAGGCTCCAAATGGATCTACAAACAATCACTAACTACTTCATAGTTTTAGAAATTATTGTATCTCTTAATTTCTATTTAAAATCACATAAAAAACATAACGCAAGTTTGCAACGATAAATTTAATTACATGATTTTGGCTAGTTTTTTTTTTTTCGTTTTTTGGGGAAAACCAAAAATAAATTCCATTTCCCTCTATCACCAACTGATTTTTCTTAAATTCTTGATCGGTGATTTTGCAGTTTTGTTGCAAAAAATCAATGAACGCTGTCATAGCATCTAGGGTGCTCAAACATTCACTACTAATGTTTGTGGTAGCAAAATGACGTTAAAATACACCAAACGCCACGAATCAGTCACTATTTTGTCTTTTCGAAAATGAGATTTCAGTCAATCTGTTCATAATTATTTAAATACACCCAAATCACTTTTTATTTCTTTCAAATTTAGTATACATACGCTTTAAGGCTATTACAAAGATGAGAAAAAAGTCGCCTTTTCAAAAGTATCAAAACATTTGAATTTGGTCAAAATCTACACGAGTGATGAAGGTAGGAAAATGAGCAAACAAATTTACTCACTCCGGCTTGTGAAAAAAGAAAATAAAGGCTATAGTAAACAGTTTTTCTTCCTACGCCACAGGAAATATACTTATATACAGAGCATGTCGGCGAGTCCGCGATGCCTATCCAATGGAGGTGTTTTTGGAGATCATGCCCTGTCACTAGGCAGAAACAAGCTATTCCATGAGATCAGCTAAAATTGTCAGGGATTCATTCATACTTATTCCGTAGCCCTCCTACCTTTCGCTTTAACTTTGTGTTTGGCTTTTGTCCCATCCTATTAATTTGAAACAGAAGAAAAAAACATAAACAAGGTTATAGTAACATAGATAAGAAAATGAAATTAACAACAAATTCAATAAAGTAGGTTAAATGAATTAAAATTAACTTCATATTCGGATTCAGCATCTCTAAGAACCTGTATACACAAATTTAAAAAAATAATAATATATTTTTCTTTTAACTTACTGCTGAGTGAATTTGTTTATACATTTTCCTAAATCAACAAGAATTTTTTTATTACTAGTTTGTACTTTTTCTATACTAAAATGTTTTGGCATGGTTGATATATGTTTTTCTCACATATGTCTTGTTTTTGTCAACAATGAAATATGCATAAATATAGAAATAAAATTTTTAAATAAATCTGTTGCATTGCACACATCATATAACTTTTATTTACCATCCTGCTTTGAGTTGAAATTAATTCTTACTCGTTTCTAAATAGATATTTCTAAACTATTCAATGTGCCGATTCTTTCCTGTACTAATTTTCCAAATGAGGCTTCTAGTTGAAAAGTTATCTACCTCCGATTCCAACAGTTTTCATAAAAGTCCTTTTAATATTTCTCTTTGTGAAAACGTTGACTTTAACCATTTATTCTATGCTAAATTGTTACAGAATCAATATTGAAAATACCGAGAATAATAATATGGAGGGAGTCATCCTGTCAACTCAAAGCCAGGTCACGTAAAATTAAAAAGCTAATTATTTAATAACTATGGTGACATGAAAACGTTAATGAGACTGGCGAAACGGAAAACATTGCGCAGCCGATCGGGAAGTTGAAGGTTGTTAGAACAGACCTTTTATTTAGCGTTTTTTGTCATTCTTCTCTATCTTATACGATTTTAAAAGTTGAATATAATTTTTTTATAAAACCTTTGGCTTACTAACGGTATATAATACGTCTATATTACTATTCGTATTTTCCAAAAGAGAAATAAGGTTACTTGAGTCCGATTTATAGAATTTTGTATATCTTAATGCCTTTTGATACTATTAAAACTTAAATTTAGTCTGTTAAGTACTTTATGCGCTATAAAAGATTTTATTTATCTTTGTTGTACAAAATTGTATTCCATATTATCATTCTGCGAAAAATCTGTTCATGAATAAAAAAAAGTGAGTTTCTTTTCGATTTCAGCTCATCAAAAAACACAAAGCTCTGTATAAATTATCAAATTAAATTACAAAAACTGTTCTTTTTGTAAAAATGTGTGATCGAAGATGGATTCTACAAATGTAATGTTGATGCTGACTATGTTATGGCTATTTTCAAGGTTCGTGGATAGCATAAGAAGTAATATCCAAAAATGGTTATTATGTAAAATGTACTCTACTTATTAACATGTTCCGTGGCCAGAAATTTAAACATATTTAAAAACACCAATTTAGGACATACAATTGAAGTAAATTGCTCTTAGGTAAAAGGAAACAACAGCTAATAGTAGTTTCATTCAAATTCGTTATAGTCTGTTGTGTGTAAAGAACTCTCTTGAAGTAGTCGAGTGTTTTGGGGTAATAATATCGTGAGACAAGTCTCTTTAATATATTCTAATAAACATTGAAAATAAACTTCATTAGATTAAAATATAAAAATATTGAAAGATAAAAATTGTGCGCACATATCCTGATTTCACTTAGCACCCTTAATACACCTTTAAGTTTTAAGAGGATTGGTGGACTAGTGCTAATGATACCACCATTTTTTGGAATCTTAAAAAAAAAGATGTAAGACGACAAGGGGGGAATTTAGTACAAAACATTTTTATTTGTTATTTGGAAATTTTAAATTTTTCCTTTCAAGAATACAACAGTATAGCAAACATAGTCGCTTGCAGTCGGGAGAGATCAGGCGGTTTCGGTTTTTCCCGATTCTGATCTGTCTTTATTTTTCATTTTTCATCCTTCATATATTTTTTTAATGATTTGTATTTATCTATTATACAATACTGTCAGCTACTGGTTATTCATTTCAAATTAAAAAATTAAAGATATTTTACAGGAAGAGTTTTTGAAAAATCGAAATTTAGGCCCTGTAAGATTATTTCAATGAGGATAAAACTTACCTGATATTAAAGAACATCCAATTGTACATTGATATACTGAGTTTAAAAAAAAATTAAACATTAATAATCAACAAAAAGAAAAATAAGTAGTACGTTTAAATGGATATTATTTACATATATTTATATATAGTTGACCGTAAAAATTGATATATAAGAAGATGGTCAGAGGGTTGCGGTCAAAAGAGAAACAAAAAAAGTTTACAACTATTTACTTTCCGACGTTTCAAGCCACTTTGCAGGGCTTCTTCAGGGCTAAAAAGATACAAAAAAAAACTGAGAATATTACAACAATAAGATAAAATAAGGTAAGGTCTTATTGTTGTAATATTCTCAGTTTTCTTATTTTTTTTTTGTATCTTTTTAGCCCTGATGTAGCCCTGCAAAGTGGGGCGAAACGTCGGAAAATAAATTGTTATAAACTATTTTTGTTTCTCGTTTGACCGCAACCCTGACCATCTTCTTATATATAGATATTATTTACATCCAATAATGTTTGTTATTAAATATATTATTAAAAAAATGGAAATTAATAAAATAAAATAAATAATAAGGTAACTTAGCTTTTAATAAAATATAATGAAAAAAGAAAAGAACAAATAATAAATAATTATTTTGTATTTACCATATTTTTTATTTTGTTTTTAATTGGTAGATCTAAATCATCCTACTTCTTTTAATTTTTTTCATTTATTGAAGTATTTCTTTTAACTAACTTTTTTTTGTCAAATCTATATATTAGTTTTTTTAAATTTTTTTTTAAACTAATCTACTGCTGTGACTATTATTTCTTTAATTTGATTTTTCATTGCTTTCTGATGATAAATTCGTTTAATTCATCGAACGTGGGTAGGGAATCACTGGAGAAGGGACGGCCTGGGAGAGTGAAATTGGGAGAATAAAATTCTCAATTAAATGAAATAAAAATGAATTAAAAAACAAATTAAAATATGTGTATTTAGCGTAGAGACGAGTATTGATTTCAAAAGAAAAAGTTTGGGAAAAATAATTGTTGTTATATCATGTGAATATATGTATTGTATATATGTTCGATCCTGGATTGATTACTATGCTGTTTATTGTTGCAACCCAATGTATTTGGGCAGAATGGCTAAATAAAAGCATTTCCCTCTTGTACTGTAGTAGACTGTGCTTACTTCTGAATGAATACCCTACTAGCTTTGTGACAGTATTCAGGGGGACCACTGTAGAGAATGAATCCCCTGTCCACGGTGATATCTTAGGAGCACATTTCAAGATAAAACCAGAAACTTTTTTTGTCAGATGTATTACTGTTTAAGGAAAGAATCCGGGATGTATAAAAGTTTTGGGATGGAGGATTCTTTAATGATCCTGGTTCAAAATGTTCAATCAACGGTTATTTAATGTTCTATTTACACTTTTTAAAAAATATTATTTATATATTTTAGACTAAATAAAAGAATGGATAGGAGAATTAATTTTGGATTTCATAACATAATGGTAAAATGAATGCAATGGAATTTAGAATTTATACATACAAAATAGAGATAAAATCTAAGGATCGAATATTTTGGCCAATTAAAATAAATTGAAAATGAGATTAAAATTCTCTTTTGAAATACTCGAAATATTATCAAGTCAAGTCGAACTATAATAAATAAAAAACCTCTATTTTGAGCCATGTTGCTTTCAATCATTTTTATAAGGCTAACTTATTTAAAATAAATTATGAAGTCTGCTTCCAATTCTTTTTCTATTCTTCCTCTAGTTGGTCTCAGTTGAGCCTTTTTAACTCAATCGTGTTCAAATGTTGATAAGGAGAAAATTATAATTATGAAATTCTTTTAGTTTGCCAGATAGATCTTCATTTTTTGTTTGTATAAAGTGGTGGACATAAAAAAAATGGTGCAGATAGTGATATGATTGAACCAATTTTAATTTGATTTCGATTATGTTTAAGGAGATACTTAACTAATATATATCTTACATTTATTCATAGAGGATAATTACTAAAATTAAAGTAACGCTGCCCATAGTAAGTTAAATAATAAAATAATAGTTTTACAGAATTTCAGTAAAATTTCACTAATGTGTGGAAATCAAAATCAAACGGGTGCGGACTACCAGACAGGAAAAAAGTAACTTCGTTAATAACCAATCTTAAATGCTGTCATGTTAGCGCTAAAAATAAATTAAAAAATTCGGTAATTTATTTAAATTACGTTTTCTTCGAAGCCTTATTCTTCAAAGAGTAGAGATCTACGTATGATGAATTACTTATGTTGGACGTAGCGAAGGAGGAAAACCCTCCAGATGATCGCTATTCAGGCAAAGCGATAGTAGAATATTCCAAATCACCACTTCCTCCACTTCTGGGAACCGTCCGCCCGATGGATCCCGCTCCTACCGGGGGTTTTTCCGTTTAGCACTTTCTCTATTAGCGGACTCCGCGTGCAGTCTTCTCCTGGGCGAGGAACCATTGACGTCAGGTACTGGCCAATTATACACACCTGGTCAGCTGTACCTGTTACGATAGTCAGCGGTTCTTCAGAACTGATTAATTCCTACGTCACGCTTACTGATCTGGTCCACTGATATCTGGTCGGTGACCTGCTATCAAATGATTACTGAATTGTTTATTGGTGAATCATTGCACTTTACATATCTCCTGTTGACATTCATGTTGGAAAAATGAAATCTGGTGTTGTGTGCGCATCAGACCTCCCTCATTTACCTTCCAACGTTAAAATTCATCCTCGCTGGTTTCAGAACAAATATTCCTATGTCATTCCCTGTGGTTATGCTTTTTCGTACTAATTTTCCAAATGAGCCTCACAGTTTGACAGATTGTTCTAATTTCCACAGTATGCCTTAAAGTTTTTTTCAAACTGTTATAGAATCAATATTTAAAGTACTAAGGATGATTTTATATTCGGAGTCGTGTTCATTTTTTACTACCAGTAAAACTGTGAGATGTTTAATATTTATGAACATCAAAATTAAAGGATATATAAGAAGATGGTCAGGGTTGCGGTCAAAAGAGATATAAAAAGTTGTAAACTATTTTTGTTTCTCTTTTGACCGCAACCCTGACCTTCTTATATATTAATTTTTACGGTCAACTATATATACATATATACAAAATCAAAGGAGTTTAAGAGGGAGCCCTTCTGAAAATTGGGCATTTAAATCCTGTCAAAATATTTCAATGAGGATAAGATCTAGCTTATTTTATTGCTTATATAAATGGCTATTTAATTTTACATTAATTTAGAGAATCAAAATTGTGAAAAATCGATTCCTTAAGAAGACGCTTCCGATCAGTCTATTTTATCGAGGAAGTTATTTCCTATTGCTATTTCTCAGGCATTCCTGCTTTAAAATTGTAATTTCAGATTCATACGACACATACAAAGACCATTTTGCGATATTAGGTTTTTTCTCTTGAAAATACGATTTCAAAATTGTGCACGATCACTTTACTTCCCCTTTACGATGAATATTCTATATACTCGTAATTGAATCCAAAAATAAATTTTTGAATTTAAACAACCAAACTGTGGTGAGACGTTCTATGCTACATTAATGTGACCCTTTTCCCGTCCTAAATCGACAAAAAGTCGCATGGTAGTTATTTATTAGTATCCATTTGATAATATATTTTTTAAAGTTCTCTAATTAGCTTAAGGACTTTATTTCATAGCTGACTTGAATGAATAATGCTAACGAACTATATCTCTGGAAAGAATGCTATTCCTTAGGAAGTGAGAGAAGACTGACCTAAATTAGGTTGGTGGGGTCGGACAGATGCCGAGATAGATCTCATCTGATACGGTGGCACAGTGGAGAGGTCGGGTCGTCGGGTCTTTGGCGGCTCCCGATGAATTGGGCTCTTTGAGGACTAGTATCTCTTTCAGGAATACAAGATGCTCCAGTCTATTTTTGAAGGACCTTCTCCTTCTACAATATTGCAAGGTGATATCATTCAGGGGCCTTTTCATTCATTTCATAAAACTCATATTTGTGTGAAACTTTTTTCCCCCTTTTCATACCACCCAGGTAAGAGACAATGAGGCAATCGAATCGAAAACAGACCACTAAAATGAGACCATCCATAATTAAAAATATTGTTACAATTGGTACTACAGTGCCATGGGCTTAGCCTGTCAACTACGTATTCTTAGAGCTGGGCAAATCTTTAAGATTTGCCAAACATATTTAAAATAAATGCACCAGAGGGAAAAACATCAACAAAATGACCCTTCAGTTTCGTAGAATTTCGAACTTGTCACCGAAAATCAAACTGTTGTTTTTTAAACACCCTTAATAATATATTTTGCCCCGGCCTAAAAATATACCTTTGACTCTAACAACAGGAAATTAAAGGTCAACAATCCACGGTACCCACCCCTTCACTCTTCTGCTCCCATTTCCGACAACTCGTTCAAAATAAAAAAAATCTTTTATAAGAATTTTATAAAACTTAAATATATCAATATATCAAAAGTATAAGTATCAAAATAAGATATTCCAACATTCATCTGATAAGTCTGCTAGGAATGTACAAATTCATATAATTTATAAAATTGTAGATTAAATATAAAAAAATAAGAGTGCATTATTAAGCAAACCTAAGTTCCTAAGAGTTATTGGTCAATGCATATTCAAATAAAAAAAAAAATAAGCAATAATATGTTCTATTATGTTTGTCTTAAGATTTCGTAATTTTCGAAAATTTTTAAAACCAGACAACCCTATTATTTATTATACTATGAAGCTAATTTTTAAAATTATGAGTATAATAACGTCGGGAATGATGCCTTATCACTTGCTAGTCTAGTGCATACTATTTATAAAAACAGAAACTCTGTATGATAAAAATCAAATTTTTAAAACATTTTTGTTTCTTTTTCAATAGTAGAGGCATTAACAGCTAAGTGGTTTCACGCTCTACCTATGAATGTAACCTTCTCTTAATAAAAAGCTTCCGATACGCTGACTTGTACTTTTTCACTTGTATAACATCACTAATAGTTGTCCCCGTCATGAAACAAAAGTGTTATTTATAGCCAATGATGATTGACCACAAGTTAAAATGAAGGAGATGGTCGGAGCTGCGGTCAAGAAGGGAGAAAAGTAGTAATAACAATAAAAAAGGTAATATAAAAAAATAGTTATTGTTTAATTAGTTATTAATAATTGTTATTATTCGTTAGTTATAAATAATTAATAATAGTGGTAAATAAATAGTTACTAAAATTAAAATTAAAATCTGTACTGCTACAACTCATGAAGGGTCAGGAGCTCAGTGCTTTGTAGGGAATTACTGTTATTAGAACAACGTTTGTGAAAGGAGGTGATTTGTTCAGAATCACACTCGACCGCCAGATTTTTACTCAATTAAGGATACCCAATTTAGGAGGCTGGGTGGACCCCAGGCGGGCTCCAAGAACCCACTGGAGTTGACTCACGTCTACAGTGCAACAGTAAACAATTTTCTGTCCAGCCGGATTGGAACTCAGATCCTTAGAGTTTGTAACCACCACCGCTCCCCAAATAAATAGTTATTATGTTTTTTATTATTTTATTATTTTATTACAGCATCTCCTTCAGAAGTATTATTGCTAGTACTTTGTAAATTGTACACTTGTTGTAATTTACAACTAATAGTAGCTTTATTATAAAACCGGGCCCAGGTGTGTCGACCAACTCGACTTTCCTTATCACTTTTTCTGCCAAGGCCAACACAACAATTCCTTGCTGTATCTTACCTAATATTGATCCCATAGACATTTTATTTTATATATTTTTTTTGGTATGTCTTATTTCTCAATTTAATTATCCTTCAAAGGAGCATCTGGATTTTTTGTTTTGTAGAGACCTCAATTGTCATTTAATTGTGTTTATAAAATCGTAGCTTAGAGAGATAGAAACGTAGCCTACAATGGCCTACCTCTTTTTTTTTTTTTTGTCTTGGGGAGGGCTCTGAAATGGACGGATCAGTTGAAAGCTGTACATCGAATATTTAACAGTATTAGAATACTCTCCTTACCTAGATGATAGGGAAAATAAATATATTAAAATAACATAGGTCTTGTTTGGTTCCCGTTCCTTATTGCATGTAGTATATTAAATCCTTAAACAAGAATAACCTTTTTTTTAAAAAGAAAATTTTTGTCGATAATATACTGACTTTTAGAGTAGTAGTTGTAATTTTTCGGACTATGTACAGTTTTGGAGTTATTCGGGGTTATTTGACCCTGCGAGGTCACCCAGGATCTGTAAAATAATGTTCCCATTTTTGGGGCAAAATGCTGGAGGTCTCCTTCTAGCCCTATGATTATGCGAGATGATTTTTTTTTTTTAAACTGTACTTCCTTACTAAGTGCTGAATCCATAACCCTTCAGGGGTTGTTACGGTGCAGGTTTGCTCGCTAAGTCGTTGAGTTATTTGTTTATTGACACTTACAACCCAGTTTTATTGTAGAAATAGTATTTAAATTTATATTAAATTAATGGAGTTTTTAAAACATCATTCTAAATATTAAATGATTTGGGTTTATTTTTTATTAAGTTTTTCATATATATGTATATCAACAGTCTTTTACAAAATATAAATGAAGGATATGGTCCGGGGTACGATACAAAAGGGATAGTTACTAATTTATTTGGCGACGTTTCACCGGTTTAATTTTTAACCCCACCTTAGTTTACTTCTTAGTATCTTGTTATCCTTCATTGTCAACATTGTTTTAGTTGCTTTGCATCTTTTTTTTCCCCTGATGAAACACTACAAAGTTCGGTAAATAACAAAACGTTGGCAAATACAACTATTAATTATTTTTTATTCCTTTTTGCCACACTCCCGATATTTTTTTTTTATTTTGATCTGCGGAATTGAGCTAAAATTATTTACTAAAAAAGTATGGTTAAAATTTTCATGAAAACAATTTTTATTTACAAGCGATCCGTTTACGAAGTAACATGGTGTCGCTGACAATGATAGCTATTGTTTTATCGATACCAATTTTTGCTCAACTCTATCCGTCTATTATATAATTTCAACAATCTTCTCTTTTTATAACCTCAAATCTAGTGCCTCTTTGTCTACAGCTTATCGATGTTAACACTGGTCACTTTGACCAGCTTCGTGTCATAAGTACGACAGATATCGATTGACCTCTACGTCAAACGCCTCCGAACATGATTGATGCTACTACGCAGGACTACACTCAGTGATGAAATACGTCGCAGACAAAGACAATTGGTCTGGGGCCAACGTTTCCACTCATTCATTATTAAACCTTGTATATTAATTATTAAATAATACTAGTTTACCCGTACGAGAGCTTCTTGCATTAGATATCTATCATTTTTTTTAAATACATAAGTATATGCGACATTAGGGAAATAAGTTTATTCAAGTATAAAATATAATATTATTAAGAGGAGAATACATGGCTCGTAAAAGCCAGCCCTATATGATATCTCATTCATTAAAAACGTCATGTGATATATATTCCTCGGTAAGCCTGGCTACAATGTTATATCTAAAATTATGCTAGCGGAATTATATCGTACATTACCTCGAAAATGGAAAATTTTAGCACTTTTCCTAGGAATGTAACGACTGGTTCTAGATTTCTGTTTTGATTTTCGAAAACTTCCTAATCTCAGCTGCACCGTCTCGATCCATTGACTTTCTGCCGACATAGTTTTGTATCCGCTTACTTTTTTACTTTCAATTACCTGTATATGGAATATACAATTAGGGAAAATATTTTGATCCTGCAAAATTTCTAATTCGAATTTTAGACAGAAAATACATGTTTTGAGGTCGAAGAAAAACCTAGTCATTCATGAAGATGTTTGTGTCTGTTCACACACAACGTTTGTACATGTGTGTTTGAACAGACTAGCTCAAAAAGCTGTAAAAACCTGAAATAAAATATTTAAGGCGGGTATATCTCTGGAAGGAGACAGCGACTTTCTAAATAAAATCGAATTACCGGAAGCGCCATTTTATAGAATCGATTAATCACATTTAGCGAATTACTCGAGAAAAAAATTTGTTAGTCTGCTTTTGTGGAAGTGTATTTATTTTTGTTTATACATTTAGTACAATCGACAATGCTTTGTTCTTATTCTACAAGAAAAAAATTAATTTATTAGTATTAAATAACTAAAAAATACATGCCGAACAAAGTCGTCATGCGATGATAAATTATCTGACTTAATTAAATTTTTTTCTCGAAAATTATCTGTGTGTGTTATATAAATGAATGGAATGAAAAATAGTTTATTATTCTGGGGCTAGACCTCTTTAGAACAATACAAAGTTCATTTTAATTTTACAATAACATATATTGGCCAAAAAACAGTGTAGCCATACTTAATTATAACTTATTTTAAAATTGTACATAAATAATTTTAAATATAGAGAAGAAAAAAAAATTAAAAATTATCTGTCTAAATACATAAAAAACAAAGCAAAAAAGTAATTACGAAATGTCTGTACAATTATAATATTGGATTAGATCTGTGAAATAAAAGGTAGTTAAATAGAAGGGTTTTAAACGGGAGAAGGGTTGGTACATGACGTATATAAGAGGAAATGGAGTTTCAGAGTAATGGAGCTTGAGTAAAAAATAATTTATCAAACGCAGCAGGTCAGCGAGGTGGAGGGTTGATGTATCTGACACATGAAATGCAAACGAGACCTGGTAGTACGGGATTGGACTGAGAATTTGAATTGCATGTTTCCTAGGATACAGGAGGGGCGTTGAGTACTAATTAATGGGAATAGAAAGGAAGCTAGGAAATACTGGTATCGGAAGGATGGATAAAGCCACTTTAGCTGGGCGTAATACGGGGCTATATACATATCTCTGGTGATCCCGAAAATAAATCGTACTGCGCAATTCATAAAATGTTTAAGTTTAGATTCGAGATTAACCGAGGTCAACCATGTACTAGGTAGCCATAGTCAAAGTGAGGGAAATCAAGAGAGGAAACTAAGTTATTATTATAAATGTTGTATTTATATTTGTCACAAAATGTCAAAAAATTATATGAATACTTAAAAGAGAAAAAAAGCAAAAACAAAATGATTGATTGACGTGATTAACATGTTGACTACCAACTAAGAGATGACTCGTACTTCGAGTTCATGGCTATGAAGAAGCTTAGTACGAGTTGTCTCATGATTTTAACGGTTAGTTTTTAACTTAGAATATTTCACAATATATTTCATACTAGCACAAATAAATTGTAAAAAAACTACAAGTTGGGTCGCAGTTGGCAGTAAATTCTCTACAAAAACAAGATACGGCTTATCAAATTTTTTTTCTCATATTTTTTCTATTTTATAGTTTCCATAGAAATATTTCACTATTTATTTAATTTTACAATTATAGAACAAAAAATATCACTTCTTAGTTTGTAAACTTTGTACGTATAAAGGAATGCCCATGGTCTTCATTAGATAACATAACTCAGATGAAATGGCGTTGAACACAATTCAAATAAATATAAGGGATGGTCGTGGGAGGAGTGGAAGGGAGAAAGGGAGGGAATGTGGTCAGAAATGTAACACAAAAATATAAGTTTAAGTTTTGGAAGATTATTGATTGACCGTCTGTATAGATGAATGGAATATGGTCCGGGTGCGGTAAAAAAAAAACTCAAATAGTAAATAATTATATTATATTATTGTGTTCATTTGTTTTACACTACTAATAATATTATAGATACTATATAAAACATAAAATGTAGATTTTTTCA
>NW_027115371.1:75005-91538 GCF_000696795.3 Halyomorpha halys | reverse complement strand
ATTATTATATAATTTTTTACTATTTGAGTTTTTTTTACCGCACCCGGACCATATTCCATTCATAAATTTAAGTTATTTGTGTACCATTACTATCCGCACCCCTGTCCATCTTCTCATATTACATCTACGGTCAAAAATAAATACTTAATTAATGAAAATAAATATATGAAATCACTTGTGGAAAGAGGTTCGTCATTACCTATATCTCGTAACTTTGAATTACCTTTGACGTAAAACAGTTCCTGGAAAACATTGGTTAGAGGCGCAAATTCATTGAGGTCTCATTATTACCTGTGCCATTCATTCAACTATTTATTTTTAAGTAAATGACGAAGCAACATTAAAGAGTGGCGTTGGTTTGCATATGTTTGAGAATTTTTATTATTCATATTCGTATGTTAATTTCAATTTATGAAGTTTTAATTTACAGAAATATTATAAAATTAGAAATTGTGGATATCTATTATACAACTTTTTTCTATCGTTTATAAAATTGACTTGATAGTCAAAAATATTTCAGCTACTTTCTTGGTTTTATATGTATATTCCTTGTATTATAGATTTTTATTCATTTTTGGAGGACTTGGAAGAATGAATTGAATCCTTGGTATTTGAACGTAATCCTACGTTTCCTTGTTCTGGATAGAATGTGGAACAATGGCGTCGTCCTTTGTCCTAATCCTCTTGAAGACTTCTTCCTCGCTTATTTGTATTTATGGTTTAATCTCTCGTCCTTGTAACAGCTTTACCTCTTATATCTACTCCATTTCGTCTTATGTCCAGTTTTTCAATTTATTTTTGCGTTTACTCGTTTCGAAATTGAAATAATTTCGAGGAAATACTTTTTTAGTTTAGCCGTTAGCTAAAGACATTCTTCAATATGGAAGAATTTTTTGGTGATAGCTTAATAAAAATTTAATATAATTATTTTATAAAAAATTATAATAATAGGGGGCACAAGAGAGATGAAGGAAAGAGGAAGATTATTATTTATGTTATTGGTACAAGTATTCTTTATCTCACCAGTATATTTACTGCATAAATCTACATAACCGGTAGTTCGTAGTTAGTAATTTAGGACGTAGTTTAATATGCATAGTAGCATAATAGAATTTGTTATTTCTAAAATAAAATCGGGCGGAGTCGTTTTTAAATATATAGGTGTCTATCAGCGAGAACTGTTTATTTTTTCAGATAAACAAATTAAAGGTTCTTTAGAGAAAAACTTTTTTTTAAATTGATTATTAAGCCCTGTCAGATTATATCAATGAGGATCGGGCCTAAATGATATTAAAAATCATTTATTCGTACAGAGATCAAATCATTATTCAAAATCATAAGAGTTATTTTCGAGAAAGAAGTATAGCTTTTTGTTTTGTTTTCATTCAGAGCTCCATATCTTTCAAACTAAAAATCTACTAGAGAATTAGAGGGGATTGACTGTTAAAGTACGTTACATATGAAAATAATTTTAAAGTGAAGATTATAGAAAATATTAAAAATACGCAAATATTTAATGTATAATAAAATTTAATTTATTATAAATATAATAATTCTAAAATGATTTTGTATATTGTATTTTCTTCATGTATCATATGTGTATTCTATCCGTGTATATTTAGTGTAATTTTTTTTTATTCTCCCCCTCCCTATTATGTATATTATCATTAAATATTTGCCTATTTTTAAATATATTCATCAATTTTCTATACCGTTTACTTTAAAATCATTTTCATATGTAAAAACCTAATAGAGCATCATTTAAAGAAGAGTAAAAAAATATGAAGCTTAAAAGAGCTATTTAAGTTCAGTAGTTTCCGAGGTATACTTTTTTATTTTAATGATTAACATTTGGAAAAAAAATTGCTGAAAAATCAGTTAGTGAATTTATTTTGGACAATATATATTCCAACAACCATTAGACATACAGATGTTTATTAGCACTCAGTTTATAGCTAGTTTAATTTTCTTTAAAGTAGTTTATGACATTTATTTTCGTAGGAGTATTATTTTTCATGACATTTAATGCAATAAATTCACAAAATGTTCGGCATTTTCGATTTATGAAAACCCATATCAGAGGAACCATTTGACGAACAGATGCCTTTCAGCCGTTAAAATAAAGCTAGTTTAATGTACATTAAAATAGTTTATAACGTTTATCCTAAGGGTAATAGTTTTTATGATATTTGCATATGAAATTAAGTCCAAACAATTAGAAATCGATTTATTTTTGCAATTGTCATGAAAATTACTGCTCCTATGAAGATAAATGTCTTATACTACTGTATAGCAAACTAAACTAGCTTTAATTTGAGTGCCAATAGAATCTGTATGTCTTATAGCATCTGAGATATAGATTTCCTTAATAAAGTCACTAATTTTCGATTTTTCGTTAGTTCTTTATGAATTGTTGCTTTCTAAAAATAGTCTTGGAAACTATAGACGTAAACAGGTCTAATAGGGATCATATTTACTCTTATTTAAATGATGTTATATTAGATTTTCTAGCGATGTAATTAAAAAAAAATATGGAGCTCAGAATGGAAAAAAAAGTTAATATTTTAAAACCGTTGTTATTTTTTATTTCTCCTTTATGAACTAATGAGCCTGACAAATATACTAATTAATTTTGGATATTAACTATACATAGTTTTTATCAAAGTAATAAAAAATTAGAGTGAAATAACCAACTTTTTTCGACCGGGCTCTTGTACTATATACTCCAATAGTAGCAAACTATTACTTAAAGTTTAAGTACCTAGTTTAGTCCCAAATCGATTTAATTAGACTACGTTCTCTAGTTTTACTTACCTATGCGTACATGTATTTTCATCGGCATATCTATATTTCAAAAACGACTCGTCCGACTTGGCTAAAATTTGGAGTGAATTTGGAAAGTGTAAAAATAATCCGGTATAAATTTTATTAGATTCCGTCAACTATTTTGGCTTACACATGCGAAAAAGTACATTCCTTGACACATATATTTTGAAAACGGCTCAAATTAGTGTAGACGTGGTATAACATAAATTTCATCAACTAATTTCGTTTCCCTAGGAGAAAAACTGATTTTCTGGATGTTTCTTATTTCAACAACGCTTTGTCTCGTAGATTATTATTCTTATCAAAAATAATAATGAAACATTAAGAGGAGGAGTTCATGGTTGGAGGGTAAGAAAAAAGGAGTGAAAAACAATTATAAGTGGTAAATATTTTTACTTACCAAAAAGACGTTCATGGAGTTGGTAGACTTTTTTGAAAATAATTTTATTTAATGAGGTTCCTTTCTCTAGCAGCGTTTACGTATGCCCAAACGTATGTTCCTTGACACACCTATGAAAATAGCTCATCAGAACATTAATCTTGTTTTATTCTATTTTTAGATTTCATCTTTAATTCAATGAGGAAAAAATGTAAAATGTTCGAGAAAAGATTCCATTCATGGATGATAGCAAGCATTTCGTAAGGAACTTGTTTTCCTTATATAAACCGCTGAAAATCATATCTACGTCTACACGTTCAAGAATTTTCATTTTTCCTTTAGCACAAAAGATTAAGAATCTATATCATCGTTATTTTTTATGATATATTTTTTTATTATCTATTATGTAATTCAGCGATAGATGCTATTCTTGTTCGGTACCTTTTTTCTCTTAAAAAAACAGCCGAAAGAAAACTGACGAGTCACGAAAAAAAAAATTCCTTTAGCTCCTGTGATGTAAAAAAAAGATGACCTTTTACTGTAGTTGTTTTGTTATCAGTAGACTTTAGACTGAGAGAGGAGGCTCGTCTTGACCTCTACTGATTAGTAAGGCTCCAAACAGAACAATTCCGATGACGTAGGGTGGATATATTCAGTATATTGCAATGCTGATCTTTGTGTCCTCATCCATTAATGGATATTTAAATGCGTTCTATTTACTCATGTTTGTCTGTTTATTTAGATTATTTCGAAATCATTACAGATAAGCTTAGATAGATTACTTTTAATGTTTGATTTAATTAGTGCATATTTCATTCAGTAAACAGTTTTTTTTCAATGTCCTAAGTCAGGGGTCCTCAATCTTTTTTCTTCCCTTGGAAACATTCATAGGTAATTTATAAGGTGGCTGGCACAATATATATATTTTTTAAAACTTTATTTTGTGTCTTTACTCGATTTAAATTGGGTGCTGAATATTTAAAAAATAATATAGTACTAAAAGTATTATTACTAAGTATACAGCGTACTAATTATAAAATATACCTTACTAACAATAAGTATAAAATACGTTTAATGTAGTGTTATGAACACTATAAATCAATTTTTGTTATTTTTAAAGAAAATAGAAAAGTAATCTATAATGATGATTATTTTAAAAATATTGCTAAGGTATAAACAAATTAACATTTTCTAACAAATACCTTATATTTACATTTATCCTTTGCGTTATGTAGCTACCTCTAGCGTGAAATAACTATTTTTCCATAAACCTTTTAAGTCACAGTCGGTGAGACACAATAGTCCCTTCACACGTCGATGGGAGTGATTCCCAAAGTGGGCCCCCTGGTGGGTGCTGCTGTGATTAAGGAGAGCGGTGATAGCCACAGGTGCATTTGGGGGGCAATGAATGACTGTAAGGTTCCTGTGATAGTATAAAAGAAAGAAGAGAAGATTTTGAAAGATGATTTATGTATTCCGCTCACAGTGCTTAATTTTTCTTTGAACAAGGTACTGGACATTAGCTCGGTTCCCGCATACTTGCATTGAGGTATGTGCAATCCCACACTGCTACTGTTCATGTGGTGCCACTGAATTGAAGTTCCAAAACACGTGGGCACTATGAGCATAGCAGGTAACTGCCACACGTGCGATTGGTCAATCAGGACAAAACCTGGAACGCAGTAGTAGTACTGGCTACTTGCAGTATTACCAGCACATTTTGGGGCAAGCTATGATTTAGGAGATTTCTCCGTAATTATTATGCGCAATATAACTCAAACAAAGGTTAGATTTTTGTGATATTGTGAAATGTTAAAGTTAAATAAAAATTGTGCAACTATAATTGGCGAGTATTATTTATTTATTTTGTAATAATTATATGCGCTCAAAATATTGGTGAAAACTTAATTAATTATACTGGATATAAGTGAAGTAATGCGTACTGTGCTACACAAGCACATCAGATATCAAGAAAATTTTGTTGAGCAATAATACAGTGCAAAGGAGAATTGATGAAATGACTCAAGATGTTGAAGATTTATTGTGTGAGTATTTAAAAAAATCTCGTTTTCTATTCAGCTTGATGAGTCAACCTTGCCAGGAAATAAAGCTTTACTTTTAGCATACGAGTGGTTCACAAAGGAGGAACAAATTTACCAAGAATTATTATTTGAAAAATATTTGCAAACTGTTACTAAAGGAGAATCAAAATTTCATGCATTGAATGAGTTTTTTTTTAAGAAAAAGAAATACCTCTGAATAATATCTTATCAGTAACAAAAGATGGTGCTCCAACAATGGTAGAGCGCGGAAGAGGTGTTTTTGCATATTTAAAACAAGAGGTGCCAAATGTACTAAGTCTTCAGTGTATCATCCATCTTCAACATGTAGGTGCCAAAAATTAAATCACACGCCTACATAATTCATTACAATATGTAATTAAATTAAGAACGTGGATTCAGTGCAGTAATCAATTTATTAAAAAAAAAAGTAATTGCAAATAGTCAATTGAGGTGATTTAAGATTACTGCTGATGAAGAATACTTAATTGGTAGCCGCACACCAGGCTCATCCTTCTCATTAAGATGATTTGGAATGTTTTAGCTTTTTTTGTATTACATTATATTCTGAGTTCAATAAAAAGTTTCATAATTTCAAAGTTCAATGTTTCTAATTGACACCTTTCTTTACTATATTTTACGAAAAAGGTAGAAACATTAACACATATATTTTCGATTAATTGCTATCAAAATGTAAAAAAAAAATAATTTCAAGGGGGTGTTAAGTAATATTTTTTCAGGAAAGGGGCGGTAGGACAAAAAAGTTTGGAAACCACTGGTGTATGGGGATGCAAAAAATGAAAATAGTATCGATTTAAGGACTCACGCACGCATATCGATTTATTTCAACTTTTTGGATGTCCAACATGTTAACATGCTTTAAGAGGTTTTCTGTGATGCATAAAATGAAAATTATTTTTTCATTGTATTCCGTTTTATCCAAGATGACAGCCAGGTTTCCTTTGTCAGCTCTAATAACAATAAGTTGGTCATTAGATTTGAGAAAGGATCTGGTGTGAGATAAGTCTTTGAAAAATAAGGGGGGGATAAGGGAAGGTTGGGATGTGGGATGATCTCATCCCTCAACTTATTACTGATTTGGAATATATATATATATATATATATATATATATATATATATATATAGAGACAACCTATTTGACATCACTGAGGAAGAAAAAGAACTATCCCGCATCCGGATCAGCAATATGATATCCAATCACCTTCTTCATCCCAACCTATATCTCACACCAGATCCTTTCTCAAATCTAATGACCAAAATGAAAATTATATTGATTTCAAGATCATGTATCGATTTATTTTAACTTTTCGGTTTTCTAATTAATTAAGCTCCCATCTAAAGTTATTATAAAGGTAACTTAACGTATAAGGAATCAGAAACATAAAAATATTGTGAGGCTCTGTGTGGCCTATGGTTTTCCCAAAATATGGAATATTGAAACCTAAATATTCAGTATAAATTAAAACAGGTTTTTTTTTTTCCCATCTTAACTAAGATCAATCCCATATTCTCCTTATGAAAATTTGTTCTTTAATAATCTGTTAATAGTAATAACATTTAATGTTTAATCCTATATTTTATCATTACCTGTTTATATAATTTCAAATTTCTTAAAAAGAATATATGATTTACTCCTAAAAAAAAAAAAGCTCTTGTTCAATTAGTTTGAAAACAAATTTCTTTGTGTGGAATTTACTCACTAAAGAATTTTCAATATTTTCTTATCCTATATGTGCTTAATAAACCATATGTGGGAGTGGCTCCCAACCCATAGAAATTTAAATCAGAAATTGAACCAAATGTGGCCTACCCTTATTCCACACTTTTTGGAAATGAAGATGCTCCTCGGAAAATCAGGTAGCTTAGATAGTCAATTTTAAGCTTAAAAGTGCGCTTTGAGTCACTTTTATCATGCATTTAGTTAAACACGGTTCACCTTGCTCAAAAATATCAAATTATTTTTTGCAATTTACTAATTAACTGACTCACTGATTTACATATGTCCAACTCACTCATTCAATGTAAATTTAGGAAAATGTAACATGGCATATTTTATCTTCGGGGATCAGATTTAATTTTACACAATCGGCTTTTCAGATATTGACTCATTAAGCTATTATTTATCATTACCAACTGGTTCACATATTTATAGTAATTTATATAGTCATATTTGTTGAAAATATATTGCATTTCATTTGAAAAGAAAAAAAAGATGGGTGTAGGAAGGACAGAAATATGCAGTATGAAATAATTCTAATAAATCCAATTTATACAAATTTATGTTTAATTCAATATTTTGTAAATATCTAAATTCATAATTAAATTAATGTATCTTGATTGAATAAATAAATTCTGAAGAGTTGGAATACTCTTTATGATATGTGATTGTGTAAAATGTATCTTAGTTTTTAGAAAGTAAGGACATGTTGCCTGTTCAATTTAATCATTTTTTCTTAGTACTCAGTAAAAATTAAATAGACCTAAGAAATTTGAAATGAGAATAATGTAAAAAAAAGCTTTAAATTTATGTTTGATACATAACAATAATGCAATAAAACTTCTTCCATTGCATTGCATAGTCTCTGATGAAACAACTTTAAATGAAATGGGATTCACAGGACTGTCTTCATATAATATAAATTAAAGTTCAGTGATAACATGAAATTTACCTCTTTGTATTGCTTTATTTCTTGGTGCTTCATGCCTCTTAATGACTAAGAGTTTCGGATGTTTTTATTCATTAGTAGTTACGATTATATTTAAATTTCAATCAGGGTTCTTAAAGGTAGTTAGTTTAAAAATAAAAAATCTTTTATGATTGATTATATAATAATATTACCCTGGTAAAATTTACATAACATTTTCTTAATCTGACTGATATTTTTTTTTTTTTCGTTTGTTTAAGAAACAAATAAGTTATCGATTGTAACAAAAAAAATGTTCTCCTGTTTTTTCATATTTATGATAGTTGTAAAACTAAGCCTTACTTAATACAAAATGTGAGGAATGAGTTTTAAATAAGAAGTGTGAATAGCAATTTGTGATTAAACAGCAAATTTCATAATTTTGAGTAGTTGCCACTTTAGAATAATGTTTATTATATTATATGCTTGTTAATGTTAATTAAAAATATTTGAAAATATAATTGATATTAATAATATTCACTCTTGTTCTCAAGAAAAATGACATTCATTTACATTTCAACTTACAATTACAATAATACAAAATATTTCTTAAATGTGATAATTAAGAGTTTCAGTAAGTCTATTTTAGAAAATATATACAAGGAAAAGTATGAAATCTATATAAATGTTGGTCATTCAGACAAATTTATTTCACTGATTGGAGGAAAAGTTATACATTAAATTCTTAAATGTGCAGGTATTTATTTATAAAAACCTTTATTTGCGCATGGAAAATTATATGTTGTTCTCTCAAGAGTACGAAGGAATGAAGTAAATGTGAAAATTAAAAACAGCCTCAATGAACATTGTCGTGACATAGAGTTTTCAAATTCAAAGTAGTTATCTATTTTTGCGATTCAGTACTTAGTCCAGGTGAAGGTGATGAGGTGAAGGGAGGAGAGAGGGTTATATTTAATAAAAGATTTTATGTTTCACCTTCAAGAATTCCAATGTCCCTAATTAATTATTTCTTTTTGATTTTAATTTTTCTGATGTTACAATCTGTATTGCCATTGTATTTATTTTTAATTATGCTTATAAAGCTACAGTGTGATCTAATCTGTTTCTCATGCTTTTTTACTGAAATAAAGTGGAATAAATGAATAAATTTTATGTTTTGTATTTTTCCTGATGATGAAAACATTCTTGGGATGAATTCTTCCCTCTAGTATATTAGAATCATGTTATATTAGATTAGGAATAAAAAAAATTCAAATATAAAAAATAAAATGATAAATAAGTAAGCATTACTTCGTCAAATTTATTACATTCATTGACCTGTATATTGAATGTATAGTAAGAAAAAGTATTGCGATCGTGCAAAATTTCAAATTATAGTTTTTGACTGAAATACTTGTTTTGAGGTTCTGAGTCTAAATAACCAAGTTTTGCAAAATGGTCTGTGTGTGTGTGACCAGACTAGCTTAAAATGAAAAGTCATATGAAACTTGATTGAGAATGTATATGCAACTTTTACGGATTGGATATGCCAGTTTGTAGAATTGATTTTTCAATTTTATCAAAAATGGATCAAATGATTTTGATTAAAATCAGTATATCAACATAAAATTAAATGGTCTTCAATATGAGTTATGTCTGATCCTCATTCAAATAGTTTGACAGGGCTTAACTACCAAATTTTCAAAATAACTTCATCTAAAGTACCCTTAATTTTGTTTGTTTGAAATAAATAACTATTTCACGTTTTTTCATGGTAGTAGTAAAAAATGAATAAATATAAACTATAAAAGAATTTAATAATTAACTTAAAAAAATAAGAGAAGAAACCAACCAACCAAAACACATTTCCGAAAATAAGAGTAGTAATATAGACTTATTATATATCATTGCAAAGACAAAGGTTTTATAAATAATAATACATAATAAATAGTCTTAGGAGGCAATGGAGAATAATGAAAGCATTATGAAGCATTGATAAAAGTTCTGTTCTAAGATGAGTTTGACTGTGCTGGCCCATTCACATTGTGTCAGTTCGTTTCAATAGTCAGTTAATTTTTTCTTCATCATAGTTATTAAAAATAAATCTTTTTTTATTTCACTTAATCTAAATGTATGAACCTTTCAGTTGGGGGGATAACTCCATTAAATCAGTCTTAGTATTTTCAATATTAATTCTGTTACAATTTAGCATTAAATAAATTGTTAAGTAACTGTTATATTTCTACATTTCTGCCATACTTTTACTGATGAGAAATGTTATAATTTTACATCGAGAATTATTATTAAAAGTACTTTTCTGAAAAATTGAACGGCTCATTTGAAAAATTAATACAGAAAAGTATTGCCACAATGAAAAATATAAGTTCTGAAATGATCTGGGATTAATTTCAACTCTAGTAGGTTGGTAAGTGGAAGTTGTCTTATGCACCAGATTTGTTTTTATCAATTTAGTTTAAGTCTTAATCTAATGTAGAGCATTGCTGTTGCATTCATTGTTTGGTTTCTTCTTAATTTTATATTTGAATGATTTATGAACTTTAGAAAACTTTGTTGACAAGTTTTTTATATCACCCATGGTTCTGTATGACCTATCAACCGTTGGTCAACCCTGTGGGTTCAAGATTCCTTCTTGGCACACACAGCTCCAATAACCGAGGTATACATTATTATTGAAAAACCTGGTGGTTGAATGTGATCTCGACCAAATCACCTTTTTGTACAACCATTGGTCTAGAATCAGTGATTCCTAATGACATAATGAGACCCAGACTCTTCCTGGGTTGTAGTGGTACAGGTTATTTTTTTAAAAAACTATTTAGTGTCTGAATTCGATAATATATGTAGTTATGATATACACCGCAGATAAAGATAATGAGTGGGGTACCAATACTCCTATTCAATGTTAGTTAAACTTTGATTATTAAATGATACTAGCTTACTAGGACAATATTTAATGATTATTATTTATTTTTAGAAAGAGAAACTACACAATTATCATTATTATTTAACATAATTTTCTTTTAGATAATAGCCATGTGCATCACATTATTGCTATTTTTTTTTCTAGTTTTCCAGAAATTTTGATAAAATTATTACTTGTAACTGATATGGTGTTTCATCGATTGACTTATTGCTAAAACTTAGAAATCAAAAGTCTGAAAGAGATTTATTATTTTATAAAGATAAATAACAACAACTATATTTACTTGTGTAAGTATATTATAATATAATGCATCCTTTGTCAAAATTTGTATTCCTAGATTAAGAACAATTGTTGTTAGACTTCTCTGTGAAAATGTAATAAATGAATAATGGAACAAATATTAATTCTTTTTATTCTGATTTTAGTAATACTATGAAATGAATATGTAAGAAGCTACTAGTTTTCTGTTTGTTTTTTTATGACTAGGTAGTTTAAAAAGATTATCATTATTTTCCTTAGAGCAGTATTATAATAAAGTAGTATAATAATAGCTTCCATTTTTTGAAAGTATCATACTTAATTTATTAATATTTGTGAAACTAATTCTTCCTTTTCATTTTCTTTATTTTTTAGTAATTTTTCTTTAGAAGAAGAATGAATAAATAATAAATACAATAAAAACAAAAAATATATATTAAGTAAATACTCTTCCATAAAAGAACAAAATTAGTGGTATATTATGTTTCAATTTTTTCATATCCTAATTTTTGTTTATTCTACTATGTTTAATCCTCTATTATATTATTCTCGTATAATGTTTTCTTTGCCCTGAACTTTTTCAGTTTCAGCCTATATTGTAGGGTTTCATCAAAGTTAATTACTTTTTTTTTATTTTATTAACTTTCAGCTACATGTATATATAAACATTATTAATTTTCCTAAAATTCAAAATTTAATTTGAATAAAAGGTATACTAAAATTTATTATATTTATAGTAAGACAGTCAATTCGTTTATTTTCTCAGTTAGATGTCCATTTTATGTATCTTTTTCTTGGTGGTGAAATAAACTGAGACCCATTTTACGAACTTTTCAGAAGAGGAGTTAGAATTTTTTCCTCTGAATAAAAGTATACTTAGTATTTATATTTTATAAACATATAACTCCCCTCATAATTGGTCTATAACATAATTACCAATATCTCTGAGTAAATTAAAAACAAAAAAAATAACATGAGGAGTTATGCTGCAACTTGATATTTTTTTGTAAACCTCACGTACAAGATAAGTTACATTACTCTAAACTACTTTATTTGAAAAATCAACTTAAAAATATAAAACTTGTGTTGTAATGGTATAAAAATTCTTTTAAAAGTTCAAGTTCAGGCAAGTATTTAGGACAGTAAAACTCAATGTTTGACAGTATAGTCGCACTAGTTCTGGTATGATGGTTGACAGTATATGTAGTACTACTACTTGTATACACCTTGACAGTGAACTGCCATACCTTAGGCACCTTTTCAAGTTTAGTGGCGATTGGATGGAAAAATACTATATGTTCTACATAATAAAACATTATTAATTTACATATAATCTCAATGGTGACATTATGTATGTAAATTGATTATATTCAAAGTTTTTAGTCTTAGCAAGAGTAATGGTTTTTTTTATAATCTTAAATTTTTTTCTTGAGACTGGTAACTTTTTAATAAATAATTCAAAACACCATCCAATTTATTATGAATTATTTATTAAAGAGTAATGGTGTTAGGCAGGCAATAAGTGTAATGGTAATTTGTTAGATTAGGTATACTGCCGCCATGTGGACTAGACACTGCCACGCTGTCTCACTTTTATGACAGTACTACTATGACTGGAAACTGTAACTGTGTAAAAAATCTGTAGACCTTTATAGTCTATATCGTGCACATATCTGTTTCGACCTACTGACAAAAAGAATGTATATTGATACGTGAAATTTTTTAAAATCATAATGAAGAAAACTAATCACTAACTAAGCACATCTTTATAATAAATTGTTTAGGTTAAACACGATAAAAATGAGGTCTTAAAATTAATAAATGGGAGTAATTCAGTATTATATGGTTCTAAAGTCCATTTTATCATCATTTTGGTTGTATGTTGGCTTCATTGTTGTTGCATGTTGGCTTCATTGTTGTTGCATATTTTTAGCCATAAAAATTTCAAATTGAAATTTTATATCTAGATTTTGTGTTCAAATTTTGCTTGATAGTGGTTTTAGCTAAGATTATTTGGAATTTTTATTTTTGAGTATGGTATTTTTTTGGAAATTGGGACCTGAAAATTGCCTGTTATTTAAGAACTATCCTTGAATAATTTACCTGAGATTTTCATCTGATTGTATTTCTATCTTTTCTCCGTAAATATGTCATTAAATTATCTGCATAATTTGTCATATGTGATGTAATTTTGTTAAGAATGTTTTATGAAAATATATGTGTTTATAGTTTCAATTATAATTATTGCTAACTTCCTTATTCTAAGCTCATAAACATCAATTAAAAACATTTTGTTCCTGCTGGATAAAGTCAGTTTTATTTTTTGAATTGTGAATTTAAACTTTTTATGAAAAGTGGAAAATGTGTTGTGGATTGCTTTTTTGTAGCCATTGGTTCAATTTTAGATTATGAATGTTTCCTAGATATATCATCTTATAGTATTTTTAAAAAAGTTTATTTCATTCAGCTTACTTATAAAAAATATTTACAAACAATACATTATACACTATGAACTATGTAATACTTCAATATAATTGGTATATTACAATTATACATATTTTAACCTAAAAAAAAAATCAAAAAAACAATAACATTATAATTACAACACACCATTCTCTGATTTAAGATCTATTTAGTTTATTTAAAAATTATAAATTTAACAAAAATTCATCGGGCAGTGTTTCAAATATAGTAGTCACTTTCTTAAAGGAACATAACAACTTAAAATGAATCAAATTACATGAAAAATATTTAAATCACATTCATTTTTCTCTTAGGATGCAATTAATGTAATAATAATTTTTTTTTTCTGAATTCAACATGATAATAATTAATGCTTTATGAATGTGTTAGGTTCCACTTACATTATAATTCATATAAAAATATTCTGTGGATAATTCACAAGAATAATCTTCAAGAAACTAAACATATTTTTATAAAAAAAGAAAATAATTTCTTTTTAATACTGTACCTTGTATTTAAATATTATTGTATACTATCAAGCAAATGTCTCATTATCACATTTGTTATCTTATAAAAAGTAATTCCAATTTACATATTGTTGATGCAAAGCTTTAGTAACAAATCTGCAAATTTTTGGTTTTATTGCATTTTAAAGTTGTTTCCTCTTCTCTCCCTAGTGCTAAAAAACCTAACCGAATGAGTAATTAACTAATTAAAAATACTAAGGTGGTATTGAGATGTATTAAAATTAAAAAAACAAAAGCTATCTTATATCTGCAAATTTAATTGAAATATCATTCTCATAGATATTTTCAGATATGCCACTTTAGCTTTGCACCAATGATATCTTATACATTAAAAAAAAAAAAAAAAAATCTTGTCTTATAATATCAAATCACAATAAATTATAAATGTCAACAGACAAATTGATAAAAGTGAAGTCACTATTCATTTAAAAATGTTTTTGGTCCATCTAGATTAAAATTGATTTGGAATCAACAAATACATTTAACTAGATAAATGGAATGTAAATAGTTTGTGAACATTTAGGCTATTGAATGTTGAATTTCAGCTAACGATTGAAATTCAAAGTTTATATGTCACAATCTGTTCTCAATTATTGTTCGATGATGAAAAGAAATATTTAAAATATATTGTTCATGGAATGTGTGAAATCACGGATTTTCTCTTTCAAATGCAACATTAACTTGTCCTTTCTTTGTATTTTTCACTAGATTGCTTTCTCCTTTAAAATGTTGTTGCACTTCTTCTAGACTTCGACCTGGAGTAAATAAAAAAAAAAAAAAAATTATTATAGAGTTATATTGTCAAAAATTTAAACATTACCAACTATAGCTCAAGGGAATCATTAAAATTATTGATAGATTATAACCATGAAAGATCTTGCTACAATCAAGCTCATATTTTGTAATTGTGATAGTTCCATTTAAAAACAGAAGAATCTTTACATAAGGTACAAAGGAAAGTTTGGGGAACACAAATAAATAAAACCTTAAAATAAAAAATAATCCTGCCAGTGTTTTGGGCTGAATTTCAGATTTTCATCAGGGCTAAATACAAAATAAGGTAACAATCATAAAGAATAAAGAGGGTTCAGGAGCCCTCTGGGGGGGGGGGGAGGAGGGGGCTTTCTCTACAAAGTAGAGAATCCCTGGCCCTTCATAGGTTGTAGTGGTACAGATCTATTATTATATATTGTTGTGATATTGCATCTCATGTCAAATAAAATCAAAAAGTTTAACTGTTACCATGAATAGAACAAAGACATTGACAATTGAATAATTAAATTTGAATATTATGAAAAATATAAGAACAAGTTGATTAACAGCATAATATATTGATTAATAGTGTGTGAATAAAATATTACTATTTTGAGAATAAAAATATTTTTTACTATAGTGTTTTTATTTTTTATTCATTATGGATGTTATCTTGTTATATCCCTCTGAACAAAGCCTTAAACTTCTGGCTGAAACATTAGCACTAATAAAATAGGTTTTACTTATTTGTGCTCTCCACTGACCTCACCCCATCTAACTTCTCATAGATTACTGTCTATCACCAACAAACATCATAAAAATGTTGATACATTGTTTTTTTTGGTGTAGTCATAATGCTTTTTTTTTTTTTTTTTTTAAGAACTAAGCACCATAGCTCCTTTTCAATAAAAAACCAAATAAAAAGAAATTTTGGAAGATCACTTATTGACCATGTATTAATAAAAGAAAGATGGTCTGGATAATTTAACCTTATTTGAGTTTTTTTTTCACCACACCCAGACCATCTTCCTTTTATTAAAAAAACAAATTTTAGTTGTTAAGGAAAATATCTTTAATAAATATAAAATGTTGGACTTTCACTTCAATTTTTAATGGTTCGAATCCATACCTTAATGCAAAATAGTTCATAGTCTGTTTTTAATGTTTGGAGAAAGTTCAAAACAAAATTTTAAATACATGTTTTGTTAATATTTAACTATTTTTATTCGAATGCCATGGCTTTTCAGGTATTTTTAATAAATAAATAAACGGTCTTGAAATATATTTGTGGATTAGGAGCAGAACTTTACAAGAAATAAAATTATATTAAAATTTCTAAATTTTACAAAATAAATTTGGAGCTTTAACCACCCAAACCTTATGCAAAAGGTTTCAAAATACACTTCAATATGAAAGGGTGACTAGAGATAATTTGCATAATTATAAGAAGCATATTGCATATTATGAGAAGCATAATAACTGCATGAATATTCAATGTTTAAAAAAAAAAATTAATATTTTAATATTCTAAAAATTGTTTAACAGATTTAAAAAGGTTTTATAAAGAGGTAGCGTCATTGAAATAAACTTATAGTTGATGAGAAACAATTAGCATAACTCACATATTTAGTGTTTACGTTGTATAGTAGGTCTTGATAGTTCAGTGAATCACTCTAT
>NW_027115371.1:47196-74955 GCF_000696795.3 Halyomorpha halys | reverse complement strand
CAAAATATACCTTCAGTTTCAGGAAGTGTGAAATAGTAAAGTATTGCACCACCGATACTGAGAGCTGCATATAATCCAAACACTCCACGAAGAGTTAGTAAGTCCACTGATTGGAAAAATGTTTTATTTACCAGAAATCCCATCGCATAACCAATGCAAGAAGCTATGCCGCTGGCTACTGCACGCACATCTGGTCCAAACACCTAGAAATTTGGGTACTTTTGTTAATTTAATATGTTTTTCTTGGAATTTTTTATATTTATTAAAATCAACAAGTAAATATTTAAAAATAAATAAAACATCAATATTTTTCCTTATTAGATTATTAAAAATTGGGTTGTCATATTTTCTAAACCCCAATAAACGGTCCAATAACCTACATAGTTCTTGTTAGTTTCAGATTTATTCAATTCACCTGTAAATAGAATTTTACAGTAAAAAACAGTTTACTCTGAAAAACAAATTACATCCCATCAGTAGATTTAATATTTTTGAAGTATTAATTTCCCAATAACCTGTTATTATCGTAATCAATGCAATCCTTAACCAAGTTGAAACAGTAGCAGCACAGAGACCTTTTGTAAGTGATTGTATTGGAGTTCTGGTGATGACCAAAGTCTACACTCAAGTCTCTGACCCTCAACTAATTTTTGGTACCAGTGACATGGGGGAAGTGCTGGGAACTTCCTGAGTTCTGATTTTTCCTTTACAAGTGGTGGGTCAAGCTAGGTTTAGAGTTTATGAGGCCGAATGTAAATGTTGTATATAGAAATGAATGTGTTTAAAACTTTATTTTACATTTGTTTCATTTATATTCATTATTTTATTATATTATGCTAAGAAAAAAGTTTGTTACCTTATCTAACTAATTTAAATAGTATGAAACATAGATCAATACCTATTGAACTATATATGTTATAAAACTATAATTTAAATTTAGCTGATTGTTAATCACATCTAATTTTAATGATGTTTGTTTGATAACCCATTACAATAAATAATTTGTATGTTTCCATTATAAAAATTTATTCCATTCCACTTTAAGGTAAAGTGTTGACTTCCTGCACCATTGTCCTTGGATGGAAGGTGAAAACCTCAGATGCTGACCACATCACCTCATTTTAGAACTGTTGGACAAGAAACAGTAGCTGCATATCGCAGGTGTTGTGGTGCTGAAGGGCACATTATCAATAAATATCAGATGAAAGAGTCAATATCCACCTGACTATAAATTGTCGAGGTGCTGGTAAGGAAGAGAAAGAATGGTGTCACTGTGCAGATCATCCTGAGAGCCTGCATGTACCCTCAGCAGATGATAGAAGAGATGAAGAAGATGAGCTTTGTGAAGGAGTCATGATTTTATATGAAGAGCAAGGTGCAACCAAGCACTGGGCTGCACCATAGTAATTAATTAGTTCATAATGATTATAAATACATAAACGTTGTATCATGCCGGCATTACTATTTGTACATTGGGATCTACTGGGATAATACCTCACTGCTGTATACACCCCTATGGCTGAAAGGCCAGGCAGAATGGAAAAAACTTTTGGTCCATACTGAATACTAAACCTGTTGTTTAATAATGGGTTATATAATCTATCTTTACCTGGTTACTATAATAATTTAAATCCTTGATCGCCGGCCAAATTCTTGTTTAACAGTCAAGAAGACTGTTTTTATTACTCAAGAATGGTCTTTTGATCATTTTAGTTACTTGCCATGATCCAAAGGTTCACTTACATAGAAACTACTTCAAGTGGAGTTAATAGACGAAAGTTAGTTACTAGAGGGAGCTCTGTAAGATATAATGTTTGAGGCTAAGTTCCCTTACTAATCTACTTCTCTCCCAGCCCTTCCCAACTAGTTCTAAAATTAGTTTTGGTCTATCTTATAACAGATTATAGCTACGGACTTGCTACTCTGCCATTTTTGGGATGACACTGAAAGATATGTTGCACAGTGAGCCATATATACAACTTAGCTTGACAAAAATCAACGTAAACGAATGAAATGTTTTCCCGGTTAAGATTATCTATATTTAGTTCAAAAAATGATATTATAATTCATTAATGTTTTAGTGTGGAATAAAAAGATAAATTTTAGCTCTGAAACTAGAAAAAAAGTTTTTTTATTTTGATGTAAAACAATTAATTATTCAAATATATACAATCAATATAAACAATGAAAAAACCTCCTTCCTGAAACTATGCATGTAAAAATAAATTATAATGACGTATCCCTTAATAAGAGGGAGCGGAGTAGCTCAGTGAGTAAAGGCGCTTTGCTACTAACTACAAGAACCCGGGTTCGAATCCGTCAGTGGCAGATAATTATTTTCTGTTACAATGAAGTTGTGAGTTAGCCCTGAGAGTTCGAGGAGCTCTCCAGGGGCCACCCAGTCTGATAAAGTGTGTACCCTTAATTGGGGAAAAATTGGTTGAGCGTGATCATGAACGAATCACGTCCTTGCACGCCGTGGTTCAAAAACCAGTACTTCCTAACAAATTTCTGAACTCTTGACCCTACTCTTGGTTGTAGCAGTACAAATTTTCATTTTTTTTTATCATTTAATCAGACTTGATCAATGTGTCCATTTGTATGTGTTCTAGCAACTGAAATTGAAAAATTATGTAAAATCTTGCAATGCAAAAGTTATTATATGCAATTATATAATTTAATTCAGTAAATATGTAAAATAAATGACTAACATAAACACAAAATTTACATATCACGAAGTCCTAAGAAATCCCGGTGAAGTGTAGCTTTTTAGCATTTGTATTCATTTAATTTGTGCTCAATTGCGAGAAATACTTGAAAATTGATAGACTTGAATTCAATCAAGTCTGCTTCAGGGAACTCCTGAATTCATTTCGAAACTTTAAGAAAGCATATCTCAAGAATATGAATCTATTTCTTTAAAAAATCTAAACGAGTGATGGTCATTTTTGTGAAATCAACACCAACCGGCTTGATTTTATGACTAAAGCTATTGCATCTAGCTTTAGTGATAAGACTTTAAAATACCTCCGGGTAAAAGAAGGATTAAGCAATTGTATGTAGTTTTATATTTATGTTTGTACCTGCTAAAAATGTTTACAGAGGAGGGGACGAAAAAAAAATTACTAAAGCTAATAGTATTAGTCTATAAATACAAGTATGCAAACTACTAAGTACAAATACTTATACTATTTGTTTCTTTATGGGTACGACTACTACCGATATTATAGGAGTTGAAAAAAAAAAAGATTTTTTTTGTAAGGCAATCCACAGTGAAGGTGGTGTTTGCCTGGTAATCTACTGGTAACCTATTCTAACCATAGTGGGGGGTCTAGTTTTTCATTTTGTGAGACCGCCACTCAATGAAAAATGTCAACGCCTCCAGGCCGGATTCGAGCCGGTGCCGCCCGCAGAGAAGGATAGATCTAGGCCTAACCAACTGAGCTACGGACGGCCAAAAAAAAAAAAAAAAGAAGAAAAAATGATTAATATTATTATTTTGTACTTTATTATAAAAACGGGTTCTATTAACACGGTATTAGATCAATTATGCATTACCCAGTTGTTTGTCAACCATTTAGCTACATTAAAACGATTTTTTCCAACATACTTGGCTCACTTTAGAATTAAATTTTATAGCCAATATATTCTATCAATTTGTTATTACTTTTGACTCGCTCGTGTTAAGCATCCTACTTTGCGTTGATTCTCGTTATGTGTGTTTCTTTAACTGACAATTCGTATTAATTATTTTTAATGAATGCGAGGAAAAACTCATTAGTAAGTATTTAACTGGAAGCAAAATCCGATTTCTGCTAACCAGAAGCTGTATGCAGGTAGGTATTATTTGTTAAAAACCATGTCTAACAACGATCATATCTATTTGTTTTTATCTTTTTATAATTATCCTTTTTATATTTAGTACATTTATTGTAATGTATTTATTTTCTATTTTTTATTTATGTATATAGAGTGATATTTTAAATTGTTATTGAATGTAATTGTGAATGACCATGTTGAGTTTTTGGAATGTATATTTTAGTTACGCTGTGTATGAAGCAACCCAACTTGGTAGCACATTTTTAATAAAGTATTTTTCTCTCGGATTGGGCTTGAACCTTCCAGTTTTTTTGTTTGCTTTTTCTCATCTTCAGAACTTTCTAATCTATGTCTCCATTCTCTCCATTTTTCACATTTTTCTTGGATTATTAACTTTCTTTTTATTCTTTTTTTTATAATTAACCTTTACAATTTGGAATCCAATTTTCTACATAACAGTGAGTACATACAGTAGCAACCTATTTTACTTCAAGTATATTTTCAAGATTGATTATTGATTTATTGAACTACAACTTAAGTTCTTAGAACTTTTGAATAAAGCAGATATATATATAAATAAACGTTGAACTCATAATACGATAACAATAATTAAAGTGCTTTTGAAAAACTGTTAGTGTACTTAAACAATATTCAATAATGAATTTTCTGTAACAGATTACCAATGGTAATAATAAAAAAAAAAATTAAAATATCTTTACAAAAGTTATTGATGGAAGGAATTATGTTACGATAAAGACTGATTTAAACTTAAAGTTTTCTGGGAGAAAATAGAAGATCCCATTAAGAAGTTTCGGAGCGAAAGGTTTGGTAAAATGAAAGGATTGGAGAGCTTTATATTCCATCAAAGTTAATCGCGAGCTTATTAAATTCTATAATTCTGATATCTGTGTCTCTTTCCAAGTTTTCTTCGGCATCTTTTCACTACTGTTCTGATTGCTTAAGTTTTACGAATAGGAAACTTAATTTCATTTTCACTCCTTTCTTATTATTCAATTCAATTCAACGGAATTGATATCGTGATTATTGCATTGTTATTGTTAAAGAGTTTTGAAGAGACATAGATAATTTTTTTGCTAGTGCCGTGATGTGCGAGTCAACTGACCGTTGTCCAGGGCCTGCCTTGAATCGTATCTTGAGGTCTCTTGCACATGCTAAGAATTTTATTGGCCGGAATTCTTCCAATGAACAAAAATTTTACACATTTTACTAATTTGCTAATTCGTTTAACTCATAATTTTTGGTTACATCGTATGGACTCAACATACAATTTATATCTCTTCATCAAAACGTAACAAAAATGTATGAAATTACATGTTCTTTTTTAATGTACTTATTTCTTTTCATTACATTTGTTCTATTTATTTTAAAGATATTCAGAGATTGAGACCAGGGCCTAGATCTGCGTTATATCCGAATTCGCAATATGAAATGCCCTGTTATAGGGTTAGTCCTTTGCAGTTGCAGAATATAATTCAATCATTTTGTTTCTTTTAGAATATTTCTTGTTTAATGTATTTTTAAATAATTTTCTAGATAGAAATTTTAATTGGTTTCTACAGAAATAACGTAAATATGAGTGAGAATTTTCTGAATAGATTTATTTCATTAAAACTTTGTAATTTTTCGTCGTTTTGTATCACTCATTTATTTTTTATCTTGCGAAAGCCATGTTTTAAAATTATATACAATCAAGTAAAGAATTATTAATTTTGTAACATAGAATTTGTTTAAATTTTTTCTTTAGATTTAATGACCAATCATAAAAAATCCAAATTTCTCGATTTGGATCACCAACACTACACTGCAAATGAGGAACAGTCCAGAAGCTGAAAAATATTGTAGTAGTTTGTTATGCTATCTTCGAGTCATGAAAACTAGGCAAAATTTTGAAGAAAAATTTAGTTGCCTTTCAAATATTTTTGTTTTTACTCCTATACTAAAGAATTCTTTCTTGGAGAAGTTTGTCGGGGGGTTCGGTCAGCAAAGTACAACATAAATAAACAAAACCATATTTATTTATTTATTATTTATGGTTTTGTTTATTTATGTTGTTCTTTGCTGACCGAACCCCCCGACAAACTTCTTCAAGCATTAATCTACGGTCAACTATCTACACCTCATTAAAGAATTCTTTCTTTTTTTTTACATAAGATGTATCATTTCTTAGCCATTAATAAAAACATTACTGCATATTTGCGGTATGCTATAAAACAATCAATGTTTAAATTCCAGATCCTATGAAAAATGAATTAGAAAAACAAATTAAATGAACAACTGAATTAGAAAAATAGTCATCCTCCTATTTATATAGGAGGACGGACATTGTTGTGGTGTAAAAATACTATTATACACTACTTTTTGTACTTTAGATCATATATACTAATAGAAAGTATTACCTCTCCGATGAGTACCCACGGGAAGACCTTGGAGCAGGTGTTGAGGAGGAACACAGCCAAGAGCAGAAGGAGCATGGACAGCCAGCCGTTAGTCGAGAAGACGAGCCCGGCGAGGCAGATGCCGGTGCCGGTCGTGCAGAGGATGGCCAGCTTCCTACGGCCCGTATGGGGAAGAATGAGGACGCAGAGGAGTGCTCCTGACAGCTGGATGAACCCTTCCACTGTAGTAGCCACGTGGCTGTCCACGGGGGACTCCATCGCGTCGAAGATTACTATCTGTAAGAGAAGGTACTGAAGAAGTGCTTAGATACTGAAAGAGCTAATAATACTGCTGATCAGTAAATATTGTTTGTGCTTTTCTCCCCTTTAATTCCTAAAAGTACTATATATATTTACTTATAATGGGAATTATACGTGTGTTGTTGGCTACAACCTACCCTATTGTACCGGGGTGGTTAGTAACATCTTTCTTTGTTCATTCATTTTCTCATTGCCACAAATGTAAGAAAGAAGGTAGGAATCGGAAATATGCCAGGATAGAGAACCTATGGAAGTGTGTCTCCGAAAGAACACTAGTCTTTTGATTATACTACCAACCTAGAGAAAACCCGTTTCCAGACATTGTGAAGGAATATAATACACAAGCAGAGGGTGCTAGTTTCCAGGCATTGTACCTCGAAGTTTTCTCATAGTAGGTAAAGAGATTCTTCACTATTAATCGCATCTCTATTTTCTCGAATCTTTCATATACCAAACCACTAACACCCACTCCACTGCTATATCTACAAAACCACTACTTTCTGACCTTTATATTCTTACCCACTGAATGAAAACATTTGAACATTCCTTTTTACCCACTCCACTTTTCTTTGGGATTCTCTCCCTCCTAACATCCACCAACATTTTCTACATTAAAATCCCTCCTTTTCATCTCACGCCCTTAACCAACGCTCTATAATTATAACATTTTTAAGGATGGAATTCTGGATTTAAAAAACAAAACAAAAATCGTACGCTAAATGTTTTATAAAAAAATAATTCGTAAAATTTGAAAAAAAAAAATATATTTTAGGAATAACTAAAACTATACATCTCCTGGATCATTATGGCCATTCATTTGAATAAAATAAATTTTTTTGCTATAAAAAAACTAAAATTATATATAAAAGACCAGTATTAGCAAATATTTTTACTTTAGATACACGTTTATTGGTTTACATGGAAACGGTATGTCTTTAACCTAGTTATAGCAGATACCACTCACTGACTATTGACCACTATATCTAAAAAACCGATAATGCCTATGATGCTACTTTGCTAATGGTCCAAAAATTTGGACTCGTAAGTTGTTTAAAACAATGTACATCTAGAACTTAATTATTTTCCGATTAATTTGAAATCTAAACATCTACTGAAAGATTATAGCCATCCATAAAAAAATAAAGATGAATATCTGACCAAATCTTTCAAATATGGAAAACCGCTTTATTTGTATTTATTTTCATTACTAAGCAGTCCAAGTTCCGTTCTATTTTTAGTCATATTTTTTTTAATTTATTTTTTCAAATACATATATACATATTATTAGGTATCCAATAGTGTTTCATAAGCATACTCTATTTTTTCTTCAGCAATATGAAATATTTAAGCAATATTAGTGTTGTTTGATTTATCTGATATAAACTCTATTTTGGAAATAGCGGTTTCCAGTATCATGGGTTCCCAATGCCGTATTATTAAAAACTCACTAGTTTTCCAATAAAGCCGCCTAGGTGGCAGCACCATTTGGTGGTTAAATTTCCACTGCAGTGCATCGTTTAATTGCACCTCCCATCTGTGCACTATAAAATTTAGATTCCAAGCTGATGGAATGCAAAAATAATTAGTCATTTAATTAAAACTGAATCAACTGTGTAAATTCCAAGCCTGTAACGAAATTAAAAAAAAAATATGATTTGGTCTCAATGGTAAGGCCCTGTGCTACTAACTCCAAGGAACCGGGTTTGGATCCGGCAGAGGGAGATAATAATTTATTCTGTAACTATAGTCGTGAGTCAACCCTGTGAGTTCAGGAAGCCCTTTCATTTCGCTTGTAATATTTTTTGCTATCCATTATTGGAGTATGAAATAAATACTGAAATATGTTATTTTTGTGAAGAATCATAAAATTTCTTGTGATTATAGTGGGAAAAATATTATTTTTGTAAATACACAAGTCGAATAAGGTCAAAATAACAACAATCAGGGAAACGAATTCTGTACCAGAAGATCCTTACCCTAAATCAAGTGTTACAATGGTTTAGTATAAGATAGGTCTCCTTTGTATTGCTCCCTAGATAAGACAACTGTTCCCTGCAAGGAATATATTCTCAGTAAAGAATGTATCTGTAAATATTTTCCTTTGGAGCTATAACTTCCAACTTTCCTATTGTTTAGGTGTTGATCTCATCTTCTTTAATCAATATTTACTTGAAAATATTAATCAAGTAATTTATAAAATTACTTTCTATCGCATATTAAAAATATAAGTATAATAATCCTTTGCTTTTCTATTTAGATAATTTTCTCTTTTTTGCACGAAGCCATGCTTGGTCAAAAGTAATATTGTATTTTTTTTTAATAAATCCTGGATGGACTTTCTTAATCTCATAATTAGGATTTTTTAATTATACTATTACACATCGATTTTTCTAAAATATATATTGACAGTTAGTTTATAATACTTTTTTCTTAACTATCAAGATTTTTAAAAATTTTATTTCTTTTTAAACAACATTTTTTCGTTATCTCACCTGGATTATGTGTGTCCTCATTATCTCTTTGTTATTACTGCTAATTAAAATTATACTTTAGAGTTTATCTTGATGTAGGTTATGGTCCAAGGTTTATAATAGTATTTACCCATGTTTATGGGTCTGTTTGGCACAATGACAAAATTTTGAGCCATTAAGGAAGGATTTCAAATGTTGAAGAGGAAGAAAAACAAATATTTTTCATTTCTGTAACAGATTTTATGATTTATCATAAAATTAAGAGTAATTTCCTCGTAGTGATTTGTGGTGATACGTTTTACTAAAATGAGAATAGAAATGATAATAAGAAAATAAATTAGGCGCCTTGATATTAATTCTATAGTATAACATTGCAGGACTTGTGATGATCTTGAAAAATTGAATTTTTATTGAATCTTTGATCAAACAACTTAGTTTTAAATTTTATTTTCACCTTATTTAGTTTGTTCATTTATATAAAAAAACATTTCTAAAAAAAAAATGCTAAAACTTGTATTAAAACTTTTAATATTCTCTATAAAAATTACTTTATTTTCGTATTTTTTTTTTCAAATACCAATTTGTTATAGTAGGTAATATTACAAGTTTAGTTATAATGAAGTAATATATTTATTATATAATTTATTATATCAACTTCGGAGCTAAGAGATACTTCCTCATATCAATTTTCCTCAACTTTATAGGAAAGTAATTCGAACAGACGGTTTTTTCAGGATAAAAGTGAACTTAGTGTTTTTTTTTTTTGTTTTTTTTAGTATTTCGAAAACAAGTAACTTTCCTCACAATTTGTCTAGGATAGAGTTTGATACGTGAATTTCAAACAATTGAAGAAAATATGAACTCATCCAATTATTGGTCAATATTTTCATGATTTATTTTTCAAAACTTCATTTTTTTATGCAAAATATTCATTTATAATACAGTTACAAAATGCAACCAGCGTGTGGTGAAAGTATCTTACTCTGTTTCAAGGGATATAATACAGATACTCTGTATAGACTTAAGATAGTTAAATCGAGCAATATATTAAAATCGCAAAACGGCGTGAAATCTATCTCCTCTATTTATTTTTTTTAATTTTCGAATCCTCTTTATTTATATATAATTACAAATTATAATTACCTCCTGTATCCTCCGTGGTAGCCTTATCTCACGTTTCAAACAGACAATTAAAGCGAGTATGACGGTCGATATACGACTTGTCACAATCTTAAAATACCAAGGATTGTAACACAAATATCATACTGGGCAATCCCGCCCGGACCCGCCTTACCAAAACCCCCAGAAAATCCTATATCACACCTGACGGTCCTATATCACTTTTGAAATATTTGCTTAAGCTTATATAAGATATTTAAATCGAGAAATATTTAAACTAACCTTGGAAAACGGCAGGAATATACTATACAATATATAAATAAATAAATAGTTGTAAATATACAACTACAATCTACAGCTTGTCTCCTAGAGTTCTTTCGCAAGGCTGTTCGACTAGTAATTTATCCCGTATAAGAATTGACTCTGATATCTAACATCATGAATAGTCAATAAGTCAAGGAGTGTCGATGAAGGGATATTTCCGGGAATTTGGAATAGATAGAGCTCAAGCTTCCTGTTATATATTATAGGAAGCTTGACGCAAACGCTACCTAGTTTTATTTATGGGAAGCTTTCGGCATGTACCGAACTAATTAAGTGCACATTATTCTACTTAAAAGGGCTACTGCTCTAGAAAGGGTTATTATTAAAAAAAAAAACCATTCGTTCCTGATTTCTATATTTAAAATATTCATTAAAACATTTATTTAAAAGCCAAGTTAATATGATAATTTAATTTCGAGATTACGTGCTCATGTTCACAAATGGAATAAGTGTTCCCCATATATACACACACATTTTGTTTTCTAACTGATACAATTGGAACTAAATGTGCTTTATTAAGCAAATGCTTGATTGATTTTCTTTTAAGAGAATGAAGGATGGACGGGATTGTGGTTCTGCTATCAATAATATAGCATTCTGTCTCCCGATTAGAATCAGATTTCTTTTTAATTCCTAAACCTCATATATTGAGTGAATTTTCGAAAAGAGGGAAGTCTGAAACAACTTTTTGTTTGAGCTGAAGTTGATAGACTATTTTCTTATTGACCTTCGGTTACCACCCAATTGATTATTCCCTTTTGGGTTATTAACATTGTCCTTATATTCTTCCCTCCTGGCCTGGAATGGAAAGTTTCAGTGAGCATTAATCTCATAATGGGCGAATGCTGGAGTCATTATTTTGCTCTATTGTTAGCAGCGGTCTATTCTCAATACCGCCCTCGTTTCGGGTGGAGGTTATAGAGTCAATCAGGCCTTATATATTTCGCTAATTAATGCAGTCAGAAGGTCTCTTCTTTATTATCAGGTCAGCCTGGTTGGCCTAACACGGTTGTTTCCCTTTTGACAATTAAAAAACTGGAGGTTAAGTGTAAAAGGCACCCCTGACTATTTACAATTTTATAATTATTGATTAATTGAAAAAAAATAGTTATGTAATTGAAGAAGAAAAGAAAAAAATAACAAATAAAAACAACAATTAATAGAATTAATAAAATAAATATTTATGGTAATAATAAAAAAGATAAGTACAGAGTTTATTGCAGAAAGTCTTGTATTATTCTGGGGGTCTTCGAAATGAAGTTGATTCTGCGTTGTAGGCCGCTGCACCTTTAATTGAATGGAATTTTGGAAGTATTTTTTGATGAATACATCTGTTGATTCTAATTGTAGTTCGTAGTACAATTGTCTAATTCTTCTTAACCATGGGGAATCTACTGCGATTCTTAGCACCTTATTTTAGAATCAATTTATTTTTTTAATTTCGTACGGGATGTTGCACTCATACTTTAGAACTGTATATCAGTAATGGGATTAATATTGTTTTGTAAATGAGGTTGGTTATATATAGACTTTTTATTGACGAATTGACGAGACATTACCGCTTCGTCAACCATGCATAGGTATGGATTAGTTTAATATGGATACAGGGCCCTATTTCATAATAAAGTACAAACTAATACAATTAGTCTTGTAGATTTATCTTAATTCAATTACACAGACTTGCACAATAGTAACTTTAGTATTTTTTAATTCTTGTAATACCATCACTATCATGAAAAAATAAGTATTAGTATTATTACCACGCTAGTTTCTACACTTGTAGTACGAACTAATACCATTAGCTTTCATTATGAAACAGGGCCCAGGTAGTACGAAGATACAGATGTACTCCAAGTTATCTTTCTGCTTCACTGTCAGGATTCCATTGCTATTTATTACCGTAGAAAATCAGTTTAAGTGCGGCTGAAAGGCACCTAATAGTAAAAGCAAGAAGTTTCCATATTTTAGTACAATTGTGCCTTGAGGAATATTTACATGAAATTAAATCTAGTGACAGTAAGCAACTTGTGTAATGAAGCAGTAGGTGTGCGACAAGTCTACTATTGATTTCTAGCTGAATCATTTTTTTGAGACTCATTTAATATAATAATAAATTATAACAGTAATTAGAAATAATGCACTATTACATAATCATAGAATGGAGGCCCGTGACCTGCTTGGTTTAAGGGTTACCTAATTATGAACGGCTGTAGTCGGCCCGACTAAAATTGAAACGTTTTGGTAGAAATTGGTACACAAGATTCAATAGAGAAGTCTCAAACATCCTTAAAAAAAAGGCGGATTAAAATGGAATGAAAATGAAACACATGCCGTTTTCCATTGTCGTAAGCATTGAAGGAACACATTGATTAGGAGGAGTGACCGAACAAGGGGCCGTTTGTAGCCGAGAAAATTAGAGCAACAACTTTAACTGTGACTGCAGCGAGGTTGGTTTAAATCCGGCCTAGAAAGGGGAGAAGGGAGTTCCCCTTCATGGTTGTAATAGGTTGGTTGCTTGTACATAATCAACAGTATGTAAAAAAAAGTTTGCGATTGGCCGAGTTTTCATGTAGTTTGTGATTGACATAGTAGTTATTATAGAATTTTTTGTGGATGTTATGAATACAGTAGGAAATGTACCGATGTATGAGGTGATATTGTACAAGTGGAGCTAGAATAGGCCGACACGTAATCGAACAAATAAATGCTCTTTCATTGGCGTTTTATTAAATTTATTTTCTTGTTTATCATGTGGTTCATGATCAAACATGTTTCCTTCCTCCATTGTTACCAGTTATTCTCCATGCACCTTTACCGATTATTGTCCCTGTTACTCTCAACATGGACCTGCTTGTACATACCTAGTTAGGACAGTTGCTTACCGCGTAGGTCTGTAGGGTAGACATCCCAGTGAAGTGGCCGATAAAGAAGGAAGCGACGACCAGGCCGAATGGTCGTAGGAAGGCCCTGTTGAGGTAGGGGGCCCAGGTGAAGGGAGAGGCCTGCTTCTTCGGTCCGTGGAGGGTCATCATCAGTTCATCGAGCTCTTCTTTGACGTTCTTCGGGGTCGTCCAGCCGCGGAGCCACTGCAGAGCCTTTTCTGCGTCCTTCTCTCTTCCCATTGCTGGAAACAAATTTTTTGATTAATAATTTTTGGTTTTGGTTGGATGTTTCAATGAGTTGAGAAGAAGAAAATGAAATTCAATTCAATTCAAAAATTCATGAATTTCAAAAAAATGAAATTCAAAAAGAAATAAAAACAGGGTAAAATATGATTCTTCATTTCATTTTTAATAATTTTTTATTAATAACTTAAAAGAATTTACAAAACTCACACTTTCTTAAATTATTTACGAAAGAGAAGAAAACTGGATTAATGTTATTGAAAATAAAGTATTGTGCAGAATATTTGTAGCGAAGAAGATTAAGTCGATCTAGAAATTGGATGGCTACATGAGTAAATGAATCGCGACAGATCAGATGGGTAAAGTTCGGAAAGAGCACAAGTTGTGTAAATCGATGAATAACAAACGAACCAGTAATAGAGTAATAGAATGCATATGGTCCGTTCTTGAATATTTCAAACCATACGGTATGCTAAGAATTTACTTATTTACGATAGAAAATAATTACCTTTGAAACTAATAAATAAGATTCTTATTGAACACATTGATCAGCCAAATATATCAAGCAGTTGAACATAGTTCACGTTCGACCCTAGCATGTCTTTCTCCCTAGTTCCAGCTAGCTTTTGTATTTTAGATAACCTTTTTCGGTACTTAACATTAACGTGATAAAGTGTGTTTGGTTCTTCGCATTTATGTAAATGTCGTTGATGGTATAATTAAATTACATTTCGTTACTATAATTCCACTAATTAAAAAAATACATCTTAATAAAGAATTATCTAGGAAATTATTTCTTCGGCGAAGATTCTTACATGGCATTCGACTAACACCTTCAGTTTCATATACTCGCTTAAAAAGTAACCAGACCCCCAACTTTTTCAGTTGAGGTCATTATCAGGCCATTATCAGGCAGTTGTTGTTAATGAAAATGGATCATTTCATTAATGAGTTAGCGAATGTAACGAGCACGACCAGAATTTTATTATCATTATGTTTATTCTGTTTTGCGTTGAGGTCAGAAACGAATAACGTTAAACGAGAATCTATTCCAACGTTAGTATTCTAACCGCGAAATTTATTGCCCAAAGGAATTGGTTCTTTACGTCTTATGCACTCTATTTACTTTTCCTATTTTCTTTATCTATTTGTGATCTGAAAATAAACTCTAACATAAAATCTATTTTATTAGCTTCTTTAAAACGTATTTTTTTTAACCCACGTTTATTGAAATGTGAAATAAATTCGTTTTCAAGGAGCAGAATCGAGGCTAAAAGAATTGTAAAAATAAGAAATCTTTGAGTTAATTCAATAATGACGATAAAATAATGTTCTACATCTAAATGCATAAAAAGATGGTAACAAAGAATAGGTCAAACGAAGCTCAGGCATTCTTACCTTATTGCAAAACTATCAGTGCAAAAACTATATTATTCTTTCAGTTATATGTACTTTTTTTTGGCTGTTAAAAAAAAACCTTAAATCCTACAAATATTACTTGTGCCTTGATTTTAGAAACACTTTATCTTTTGTTTAAATCATTATAAATCATTGTTAAAATTATTATTCATTAACCTTGAATTGGAGTTGTCAAACCTTTTTGTACCTATGGACACATTTATAGATTATCCACCTGGCGGCATGCATTAGTATAATTTTGTACTGATGGACTGCAACACGATGTTAAAATAACGGTAACTGTCTTACATTTTCCACCATGGCAGTTCCTGTGACAGTGTCAGTCGTTGATGTAAAGTGTCATCGTGTAAACGGAGTCAAATGAATATGAATATGAACTGTAATATATAGTTTTTTTCCTTACCCGATAATTTTTGATATAAGAGAGGGTTATCTACAAGTAATCAACCTATTGTAACCAGAGTGAAGGCATCAAGTTTCGATTTCGTGGGACCGTCACGAAGTAAAGCCAACACACCCAGGCCGGATTCGAACTGGCGCCATAATATCATACTTTAGGTTGCTAAAACAATGGATCAACTCATTTGATTACAAGCGGCCTTCATTTAATGTAATCTACCACGCTATAACTTATGGGCAAGCATCGTCATGACAGTAAATGTGCACATGACAATAGCTTTAACTTCACAAATACTGTTAACTATGAGGCTATACTTAATGAGAAAGCACTGTCATGAAAGAAATTATTCTCATAACAATAGCTTCACTGCAGCAATATGGACTATCAGCTTTCAAACTATACCTAGTGAGTGAGCACTATCATAACAGTAAATTTTCTCATGATAATTGCTTCACTGCCGCAATATGTACTGCTAGCTAAAATCTACATATATACCTAGTGATAAAGTACTGTTATGACAGTGAATGTTTTCATTACAATAGCATCACTTCCTCAATATGTGCTGCTAGGTATCAGGCTATCACTAGTGAGAAATCACTATCATGACAGTAAATGTTCTTCTGACAGTAGCTTTACCGCAATATGTACTACAAGCTATCACGTCATACATAGTGAGGAGGTACTGTTATGACAGTATATAACACAGTAATACAATAATTAATACAGTAATAGCAACGCCTATATTAATTTTTACAACCTATCGGGTTTTACCCCATCATCAAACTATCTAATTCCTGTACTGTTATCTTAGTCCTGCACCTGTACATTTTTCATACTAAATACAAAGAGCTGATACTCAATTTAATAGAATATAAGGCAATGCTATGGAGATGGAATGTAACATTAATGATTGTAAGTGTTAGCAAAAACGAATTTATGAGTTATATGGATGAATCATTATTAAGGTAAACAAAATTTTAATTATAAAATGACTACCTTAATAGTAAGGTAGTAATGGAAGAACATTTAAATTATTTTTAAGAAATCTGTTAATACCAAGTTTAATAGTAGAATGGGTTGGATAACCTGATAATGAGCATAAAGATCCTGAACCATGGTTAAAATAAATAATGATGTTTTTACTTAAACGTTTTCAGTATTCAATTATACAAAACATTAAAAATACTACTATCGTCGACTAGGCCACAGGTCTGTATAATTTTATGATTTATTGGCTTCAAAGTGCAACTCTAACTTAAACAATTTAAACTTGAAAGGTTTATCAAAGCTGTATACTTTGTAGTTTTATTTGTACTTTTATAACTTTCTCATTATCATATATTTATCTAAATACTCTAATTAAACTGCTTTTAATGGATGTGTAAAAATTTTATACTTTACTATAAAATATAAATATACTCCTGCCATTTACTATTAGTTTAAGACCTCCAAATATCAAAATACTTGATGTTCATAATAAAAGTTATATTTCTTCAGACGTATACAGAATGCTCAGAATTTAAACATTCAAATATTTCCAATGTAGTGCCATTTTGTCTTCTTTAGTCTTAAAATTATTCTTAAGGCCTTTGAACTGAAGAACGTAATTAACTAAAATAAATACGACTGATTTTTGATTGGTTACTTAATTGGTTCTTAAGAAGTTGTCCAAGTAAAATTTTCTCTTCTGTTTATTTTTACTTCAAACTGAAGAAGAGCCTTCAACAGTTGTTAACAAAAAAAAAACAGTCTAATGGACTCCATTATTCGGCTTTATATCACGAAATAAAAATATATTATAATTTTTAATTTTTATAAATATAAACACGAAATGATATCATATTTGTGGCTTTAAGCAGTTTGATTTTTTCTTCTTCATTTTCTGAAATTTACAACTGTACTTTATCTAAAAAAAAAAAAAAAAAATTAAATTTGTTATGTTGTAATAACATGGGAGATTTGTTTGGAGAAACTACCTATTAGTAGGACTCTGGCTACATTTCTACATTGGAAAGTTTTGAGGCTATCTTTTTTTCAGGCCAATTATTTATCAGGGAGTTTATTGTGGAAAAGATTGATATCTGGTTCGGGCTAGATCTACTACTTATAGAACTTTAAGATCATTTTGGTTGATTTCATTTGTGACAAAGGAGCTTGGATTTTGGATTGTAAGGATTGGATACAAGAGGAATTCGATAGTTTTAGTAGTGCCCCAAACCTCCACTACGTAAGTTCAGATAGGCTTTATTATAACAATGTACATCAATCTTCTGTTAATACTTTGATATCCTTGTTTTTTTAATAAGCGTTGTAATGATCAGAATCGATGTTTATTTTTATGTTGTTTATTTCAGTCTTTTATGAGGATTTCAAGTTAGTTGTTTGTCCATAATCAGAAATTTTTAAGTTAAACAAAAGATCCTATACAATATACAATTGGGAGCATACCGTGTTGCCCCCATAGGACCTGGTTGTGGAACAATTGGTTTCCTACTGCTCCTCTATGGAAACGTTCGTAATAATAATTCTCCAAAATATCATTACTATCTAAAACAATAATGAAATGACGAGTCGTCGTTTTTTATATAGGTATAAAAAAAGAAATCATAAGAAATATTTTAATGAATTTTATCATTGTATTTTATTCTCTTAAAATCTACTTAAAGTAGTGCAACAGGAAAAGAGTGAGCTAATTGCCACATTAGCTTGCCTGTGCAAATTCTTTATATTTATTTTATAACAATTTTTGTGATTATTAATTTTATAGTTTATTATTCTACAATCCGTTTTATATTCATTTCAGTGGAAACCTCCCGTCAGCTGATTGATTGTGCGGTTTTTGTTGAACATATTTTTGTATTCTCTAATTTCTGCTTGTTATATTGAGCAATGACCTGATATTGAGCGACCTAGAGTTTCAGATACCTCGATGAAGTAAAGTCATTAAATACTGTTGTTTTTCTTAACCACTTCATTCTACATTAAAATAGAATATGGTATCATATGTATGCATTTCATAATCAGTAAATACCAATGAAGTAAGTTAAACGGCTGAATCGATTACAACTCAAATACTTATTGTTATCAAGTACTCCAAGTGCTTAGAGATAATCCTGTTAGAGAGTTAATCGGAAAATGTGGTATTGTTCGAGCGTCTCGGAAGCTGATTGCATTAACTCCTATTGAACTAGTTCCAGTAACCTTTATTTGTCTTGTTCCTGACCTAACTTTTTCTTTCTTATCTTAATCGCTTGGAATTTATGTTTTAATTAAACTTTTTCTCCCAGTTTCCTTGTACCATATTCCTCTAACATCAATCGCCAAGCATTGCTCTTGTTAGTTGTCCCTATCCGATTGCTTCCTTTCCTTAACTTTCCTGGCGTCAGTGACTTAAATCCATCGTATAATGGTGATTTGTCTTTGTGACGTCGATGTCCTAGTAATGTTTCTCTCAATTACAAAAATTCTATTTAATATCCGTTTGTTTTATTTTATTGTACAATAAATTGCGGTTAATCTGACCCGAAGATTACTTTTTACAACCATCAACAACCACTGTTTCCTACATACCTATTTCTCAGTCAAATCCGATTCGGGTAGTAGACTCTCACATACAACCGGGATGCTAATGAAACCAACGATCGACGTTCAGATTGACCGTGTTAACCCCCATAGCAGTGTTGGATTACTGCAAAAATTATGAAATCTAATTTTTCAATTTTTTTTAAGAAGGTACTGAAAAGGTGGGTAGGATGTTGTCAATGCTTCGTTCATATCATGCATTTAACTCAAGCTTTTTGTTTATTAGGAATCGAGACATTGCACAAGATTCTTATCTTTGTGATCTGCGTCAGTCACTTCGGTATGGCTCACTTCGGGCTTATTCACCGTCTCAAATATAGTTCTGTTGCGGATGAATATAACCTAACCTATTATTATTACTGATTGCTGTCGAATTCCACTCGCTACTCTCGCTTAAGAGATCAACCTATCCCTAACAGATACTTTTCTTTTGAAGACGTAGTCTAAATTCGCAAAAATATAAATAAGTTTGATACGAGGTTATACTCACAACAGAAAGTATGGGCCGGATTAATAATTAAGAATCCAGAGATGTGTAAGATTATCTTTAACACACTTCCAGATTCTTAAAACCTACTAAAAGGTCTACCCTTTATTTTTTGCTAGGTTTAGCTCTGATTCACTTTTTAAGCCTTTGTTCTTAGTTAAGCCATACAATTTTACATGCTCCTTTTTACGTTCTTAATTTATGTTAATGTTATTAATTTAATCTTTTTATTAATGATTATTATCATTATCTTTAATATGTCTAGGGTTAATAACTAAAACCGGTCATGTTTCTCAATCGCCAATTAATATTTATATAATAATTTATATTCTTCAATGCTATCTTTACAATGTAGTGAAATAAGAAAGTGTGTAAGCAGCAGAGCTTTGTGAGTAATGAAGTATTTGATCTCAATTTTTTTTATTCTTTTTTTTCTTACCTCCTGGAGCAAAGAAAAAAGCATTTACAAATATATATATACATATACCGGCTATTTCATTTTCTTGTTTTGCCGGGATGGCATTATAAGAATGGTTGGCGGTGTCAACAATGATGGCATATGTTTGCCTGGATGCTCACTAGGAATAGAGAGGGGCTATTCCTGTTGGTGGTGTTGAAGTGATGACTTCAGGCTGCAGAGCCAGAAGTCCCTCCCAAGGCGTGGACGTCGACCAAGGGGACAATGCTTTACAATATCCCAGGTCTTGGTGGAGGGGCGATCTTACGGAATAGAGGGTTGGCAAAGGCTTTCAGCCCATCAAAGTTTAAATTAAATTACAACTTTTCAATCTTCTAACACAATTTTGGAGAAGCATTTATAGTAAGCGAGAACTAATTAACAGTGAAAATATCAGTTTTTAAAATAATGGAGAGTGACACCCCCTCCTTGTCATTATTTACTATCGACGAAGCCTCATGATGAAAAATAATAACTCTACGTTGTGGGAGTGGTTTCATTTAACACAGAAACAAAAAAAAAACGATTAACTTCTGTTAGCCACCGCACTATGGATTAATATTAAGGATGCCCAACTAATTGAGGGCTTAGGCTTAGTACACCGATCGGAAAGTTGATCCAAAGCTGCTTTTACAGAATAAATTAATTATTTGCCACAGCCAGAATCGAATCCGTATTTAAGAGGTAAGAGCCCAATGCTTCACTCATCGGGCTTTATAACTGCCTAAACATATGATTCTTATAAGTGAAGCCTCTTATATAATTTTTTTTTTTTTAAATTTAACAATGAATCTTTCTTTTTTTATTCAATGCCAAACACTTTAGCACATATTAATACTTGGACCAGACATGATCTGATGCAACATGGTAAAACCGTACTTGTTCCCCTGGGATAAGCTTATCGTTTATTACAATAATTCATCGGATCAAATGAGGTTATCCCGACTCCTTCTTCAGGCCAGGCAGTGGTTGTTCTCCTCTGGGAAGGGAATGAAGAGAAATGATGGCTGGTGGTGCCGATGATAAACTGCGTTCGGCCTGCCACAGCCTCCTCTATCCTGCCACGGCCTCCTCTATTCACATATATCGCAGTCTATTCCATTAAAATGACTATAATATTTATTAGTAACTTAATACTTGTATCTCATTATATTTAAACAAAAAAAAATAATGACTTCTGGGATAATAGACAGACATTAAATTTAAATGATTCAATCGCTTTGGAAATGAAATTTGATAAAAAAAGATACTTATATTTGTTAAACGGATATCCAAGAATGAGGTGAGAGTTTCTGCCTACTAAATTGACAGATATCCACTTAACAGACCGAGGGTATCCAGGATCGCCTTAATAAGGTTTTCCTTTGAATGTAAACCTTTAGTTACTAAGCATTTTCTTTTTGTGTGCACTCCTTTACTCTTTCCTGACCTAAGAAAGCAAAAAACCTAAAGGAAATCCTATGAATATAAGGAACGTTTATAAAACGAAAGGGAAAGGGGACATAACATGACATAAACATGCAGACATTAACATAACATGCACATAAAAATGTGCATTTAAGAGAGGAAGGACTTTATGAAGGTGTTTGGAACATTCTTACACACGGTCCTGAATATTAGCGTTCACAAAAATCTATCGACTGCAAATGAAATATTAACTAAATTTTACCATCTTTACATTTATTTTATTACAGTGAAACTAAATGTAGTAAATACTTAGTATAGTACAAGAGCACGGTGGCAATAAGGTCTGTTATTTCACTCCAATTGGTTATTACTTTAATGAAAACTATTTCAAAATTGTTGAGACGGCCAAGTATACAATTGTTGGAATACAAAATGGTGGCTGTTTCAAAACGTAAAAAAAAAAAGATACATTCTCAGCTCTATATCTTTAAAACTACCTATAACACCAGGTAACCTAATAGAATTTCATTTTTAGTTGAGTAAATTTATAAAATATGACCCGAATAATAGTTTTCGTTCAACGGTTCCGAGATACAGTTTTTTTTTTAAAGCAACGTTTCATAAAAGATGTACTGAAAAATCAGTAGTTGATGAATTATGAATAGGAATTATTAGACGTAAAAATGTCTGCCAGCACTCAAATTAAAGCTAGTTGAATGCACTATCATGTAGTTTATAAAGTTTATCTTTGTAGGATTAGTAGTTTTTATATTTTCCAAAATAAACTCAAAAATATTGATTTCCAAAGTTGGGACAAAAAATTTCATTTATGAAACTATATCTCAGGAGCCATTAAACGTACAGATGTCTGCCAGAGCTGAAATTAAAGGTAGTTTTAAGTAATATAAAGTAGTTAATAACATATTTTCGTAGGGGTAGTACTTTGTATGATATTTACATATGAATATCCATTTTGCACATGGAATTTTTTCGAACAACTAGAAATCAATTTATTTTAGCAAATATCATATAACTTACTACTGCGAAGATAAGTTTTATAAACCTACATTATAGGACATTCAACTACCTTAATTTAAGTGCTGGTAGACATCTGTACGCCTAATGGTTCTTGAGATAATGATTTCCCACAATAAATTTATCAACTACTGATTTTTCAGTATATCTTTCATTAAATGTAGGTTTTTAAAAAATATATATTTCGGGAACTGTTGAGCGTAAACAGCTATATTAGAGCTCATATTTTAGCTAATTTACCCTAATTAAATGATGTTCTATTAAATTTTGTAGTGGTGCAGGTAGTTTTAAAAATACGGAGCTCCGAATGAAAAATCTTTTTTTTTAACGCTTTGAAACAGCCATCATTTTTCATTCTCCCTAACTATAATTGGCAGACTCATCAATTTTCGCTTAGAATTAAACATATTTATCACTAAATAAATTAAAAATTGTGGTAAATAATTGACTATTTTCTCCTCTTGGGCTCTTAATCTTGTACTGTAAGATAAGCAATAAATCCTCAATTCAATTTGTAAGTTTCTGAAAGAAAAAAAAATCATTTTTGAAATATTTTAATGAAGCTGTTCAATCCACCCAAAGCTTCCATGTAAGGCACAATTAAATTTGGCTGGACAACTAAAATTTTCTTTCTTCCTAGAATACTCTATCTCATGGTTTGTTGTAGGAGTGAGAGTCCATGCTAAGTTTGCAATTGTCAAACTTTTATTATTTTGGTAGCTAACTATTGATATTGATGTCGTCGAATTACTTATCAGTTACTTGGACATATTTTTCTTTTCAAATTTATAAGTATTAACTGATAAATGCTCAACTCTGTTCCTTTTTATACATGTCAGTTCCATAGAGTTTTAATCATCTTTTATTTCCTCCTACAATATGCTTTGAGTTCTTTGGTGTATTGTTTGCGGAGATTAGCATCGGATTCTATTTCAATATCACTATTTTTGTGCAAAAAATCTCTGAACTCCTCATCGGACAATTCCATAAAAGAAAGCGGTATATTTTCGAAAAATAAAAGAAAAAACAAGCCTAGTGTAATAGAATCAATATGTACAAATCAACTCCCTGGAAACTTGGAACTAAGGTATTTATCGGCATCGAGTCTAAATATGTGCTAAGAACTTTTTAAACACTTATCCCGCTCCATAAAATCAAAAGACTTAATTGAAATTGCGATTAACCGTTTTCATTAATTATTATTGAAGATTTCTTATAATAGATACAATTTACTAATTAGATTTAGCTCGTTATGGTACGTTGATCAATCGACACTTTTCGTTATTCTTAATGGACTTAGGCTAAATCATCACACTTATGATTTTTGTTTACTTACTTATAAAGGTCAAGTTAGATAGTAAGCTTTTTTTAATGTGACTACCAATCGTAAATCTATCGCCCAAATCATATTTGTTCTTTCGCTTATCTAAATTCCAAATTCTATGAAATATATAATAGGGGGAAGTTTTCGGATAGTGAAAAATTTTGAATTCGAGTTTTACGGTATAAGACCCTAAATTCAATTAATCAAGCCTCGCAGAATCGTCTGTGTGTACGAAATTACGGAATATAAATTTTACACATTTTGTTCTTGCCGTTTTATCCAAAACAGGTTTAACGATTGTTATTAAACTAATCATATAAATGTAAAGTAATTTAATATCAGCTAGGCCTTATCCTCCTTAAAATATTTTGAGAGGGGTTAAATTGCCGAATTAAAAAAGTTATTTAAAGTATCATTAATTTTGTTTATTGGGAATCATTGACCATCTCTCATTATTAGCTATAAGAAACCATGAAAAATACAAACTATGAAAAAATATAATTAACTCAAGGAAAACCATAGTTTTCGTGTTTTCATGGTCGTTATGGTAATGTCAGGTCAACAATTTTCATTTTCTTCTATTTCCATAATTCTTTATTTCGTCCTACACTACTTGAAAATATTTTAGTTCCACTATTACTAGTAGTTAAGTTTTATTATTTACATTCGCCGCTTACAATAAGTTGTTTTGATTTCTTAATAAAAAAAATTGTAATTATTTAAACTATTACTATATTACAAGCTAAAAAAGTTGAATATATATTGTATACGGAATCATAAAATGTTAGGGTGAAAAAATTCGAAAATTGATGGTATAACATTTCTAGTTTGATGATTTATACTTTTTATAAAATCGTGGGGGTTTGCTTTGTAAGAGTCAATTCATGTTATAAGTCGCTGACGGTGTTTTAGTTTAAAAGTAAGTAAAACATTTGACTATTACTTTAACAAACTTTTTAAGCCATTCTTTAATATAATACACAGGATTTTATAACAGATGTTACTAGTGATATAATTATTTATTGAACATATGTTTATATTATGTACTAAAATAACCTGAATTTCGGCGTCCCAAAATAATTAATTAAGTTAAATAAATACGGGTAAAAATCTGGCAGTCGAGCGTGATTCCGATCAAATCACCTCCTTGCACAACTGCTGGTCTAGTAACGATATTTCCTTACAAAGCAATGCATCCCTGACCCACCATGGTTGTTTGTAGCGGTACAAATTTAATTTTTTTATATCATTAATTTGTTTATTTTTAAAATTTATTGTAGTTAATTAATTATAACTTTCTGTCAATAGAAACTTATCACATTAAGGATACCTTTTTTCTTTATTTTTCGTCCTTCATAAAAGAATTGTTTAACCAAGTTTTTTGATCCATTTTTTTAACCCTGGATAAAATTAATTGCCCTTTATGTCCTGTAATCGCATCAAACCAGCCTCAAAAGTTCTTTATAATCCAGTTTATTTTTTTACCTGAGCAGTCCTTGCTTTTATGGGCGAGGGCCAACTTTCTTTTATATCTGTACCGAAGGGGATAAATCCCTTTACCTTGAATTTTATCTCAGCCCATAGTTTTAAATATGACTAGGGTTTACCACCTAAAATATTTTTATAAGATAGAATTTGCATATAAATAATCTTCTTTTATCTTTAATCTTCAAACTCTCTAAATCTGAAAAATATATTTTCTAGCTTTAAGAAGGCAGCATTATTTGTTTTTTATTACGTTTAAAACTGATTTGTTCTATAAAATCAGACTATTATAAACATCCGTTATTATTATAGAAAGATTGCAGCTAAGATCTTGAGCTTTATGATGACACCACTGTGTAAGTTGAGGATTTTTTTACATGAACACTTCACTGTGAAGGACCAATACCATTGGAAGAACTTCAACAATTGCTAAGAATGTCATATTCAATGTCAAAACATGTGATTTATCCGTGTCATTTTTAATCGTGAGTTTTCGAGATACATTCGATTCCATTCTTAACTTCTTACGTAGATTTAAAAATGCGTGTAAATTGTTTTATTGTATTGACTTTGAAATCACGCATTAAGTCACTCTTTGGTCCTTATATCTATATATAAGTTATGTCATTGTTTACTTTAGTAGTAGAATGAATAAATACTTTAGAAGTAATTATGATTTATTTTGTATTTCTTTGATGTTACTTTTTCAAAAAAAAAAAAAAAAAGACGAGGAGTTTAGACAGAAAACATGTGGAATGGAATAAGGTGGTATTTAATTTAGGACGTAAAATCAGGTAATTGGAATACATTTATTAAACTACAATTAAAAAAAAATTAATGAATCACGTTTTTATAAACATATTAATCACTACCAAAGGGGTATAAAGTGACAGCTACGGTCGGTACTCTCGCTAGACGTGATAGTAATACTGTACTAACACTACAGTTAATACTATCGTGGCTGTAAAATTCATACTTCTACACGATGACAATTGTCTCGACAGTTGATATCGTGACTGAAAATGGCACCGTGGAAACGTAAATTAACGTGACAGCAGCTAAACTGGAGTAATATGTAATGTCAACCATCACACTATGCCTAGTAAGATAATACTGTTATGACCGCTTAAAAATCATACAAATGAGCTACAGTGGCAGGGACAGTTGGACTATGTCACCGTGTAAACTGGTTTTTACCTGACACTATCATCTGTTGCACCGAGTACTATCACTATCGCTATAAGCCTAGTTACTTAGGATTCACCGTTATTTTATTTTTTAAAGAAAAGACACGAATTTCGAATCTTAGTGATTGTTGTTGGGACAAAAGTTAACTAACAAAAGAGCAATTTTAGGACAATGCATCCCAGATGACAAAAGAAAATTAGATGGTGATTGAGAGAGGTAATAATATAATAATTGGAGTAAATTTATATCTTTTATCTTTGATATCTGTTGGTTAGAAACGTTGGCACATATTACACTCTAAATTTTCCAGTTTAATTTTTTGATCGAATTATCAAATATAATTTCTGTAATAAAACTATAGGATTGCTAATATTATTAAATTATACGAAGTTCATACCGTTTCTTGCTATTATTACAGACTATTGATTACCGAAAAGTAGATTTTGATACTCCTTGGAAATACATTACCTGCTAACCAGTGCGGACTCTCTGGCACGAAGAGAAGACTGACGAAGGAGAGGATCGGGAAGGCTATGTTAAGGAGGGCCGCTTGCCTCCAAGGTAGTAGTGTTCCAAGCAAGAACTGGAGTGACACCCCGAGGAGTGAAGAGAGGACCGAAGTGGAAGCCAGGGTACCACGCCATCTTGCCTCGCACACCTCGGCAACATAAGTCAAGATCTGGGGAAAACATAGTATATTAGTAAAGTTTATGTCATAATATATATCTTCTTTAACGCTAAAATGAAAATTGAAAAAAAAATGAAAGTTGGTGCGGTGCGCAGATCACACAAATTTCTCTACTATTTTTCTTTGAGTTGAAATCATCGCAAATTCGAGAAATTTTAAATATTAAGGATGGAAATACTTCGTCTTACTATATTTGTATTTATTGATTACATACACAAAATATAATACTAGGATGTTTTCTTGTTTCATTGGCTGTTATGACAATAGTACACCATGGAATCTAGAACACATTTCTTTTCTCCTCTAACCAATGGCCTAATTTAATCTAGTTGGATATGTTGAAAATATCTTCCTCGTTAAATGTCCTTTATTCAGATGTTATTAACTTTGTGATTTAATTAATGAGTTCTGAATAAAGTTCATTCAACATTTTCTCTAAACCCAAAAATAGATAATATAAAAATCTTCTAGTCATAGAACCTAAATTATAAGATCCATAGTCTATATATAAATGATTGACGGTAAGTGAATATGAAGTGGATGGAGTTTTTTGGTCAACAAGAAATAAAAAATGATTCCCAACTATTTGCCGACGTTTCGACCCACTGTCTTCATCTGCACTGATAAAATCAGCCTTTATGAAGCCTTTGTGTTCGAAACGGCAAATTAACATTTGAAGGCTACATTTTGTTTCTTCTTGACCGCACCCCAC
>NW_027115371.1:46132-47131 GCF_000696795.3 Halyomorpha halys | reverse complement strand
TTCACATCAGACCCATATTTTATATTTACGCATTTTAACCACTGCTAATAATGAGAGATGGTGTATTATTTCAAGTAAACAACTATCCTAAAGGTACTTTTATAATTAGTAAATTGATTTTAAGGAAAACGCTGCAGGTATACATCTACCTTAAATATGTAATCTCAGTTGGACTACTCAACACACACTTGAGATTTGATTATTTGGACTCAGGGGTGTCCTTAAAGTCCTTAAAGTGGGTATATTAGTAGATAACTTTAATCCGAAATGTATTAATATAAATAAAAATTCCCTTACTATATATTTCATATATAAGCCATTAACCAAGAAAATGCTCGTCTAACTCGAATTTTGACCACATATGTCTTCCCTTGTACGTCTGTAGTATCTATCCTCAGTCAGTACTCGAATTATAGAATAAAGATCATCTCAATGAAATATTTCAATTACCTATCTGATACTATTTTAAACAGTTCATTTCTCCAGATGAATACTTTTATTCCCTGTCATTATAACTAAAAATAGGTAGCTAGTTAGGTGGGTTTGCATTGGCCGAGATTGATAGAACCAGTACATATTACCTTATATATAGGCGGGAAGCTAATGGTTAAAGACAGGATGATTCGAACCAGTAAATAGCCTGAGATAGTCAATAGAAAGTGGGTTTGCTCCCCTTCGCTCCTAGAAGCACCCACCCTCCATACTAGTAGGCACCTCATGTGGTTGTTATCCTATTTGCAGTAGGAAATTGCATACGAGCCTCCTTCACCTTTCACCTTAGCTTCTATTCTCCAATAACTTTGGCCGTCACTATTGCAAATATTTCCCATCACGTATCATATCAAACATTCTTTTGATTTCCTAATAATAAATCAAAAGATTAACCTATCACTTTCGACCCACGATTCTATTACAGTTCAAATTTTATTTAGTAACGAGCATTCTTTTTTGTACCAATTCTTTCCTGTATGATTGCGTACATAAACAATCATATATATA
>NW_027115371.1:39370-45687 GCF_000696795.3 Halyomorpha halys | reverse complement strand
ACCAATTTTCCTTCCTAAATTCAACGCGTCAACAATAATTATAATAAATTAGAATATTGAAGATATAAAAATGCTCTAAACATATATTTTTTTTATGACATCCTGTAATGTGTAAATGTAACTGTTTAATGTAATAATCGGTTTGTTTGTGAAATTGACATTCATTAACCATGATCGATGTACACTGAACTGCTTAGAGTAAGTTAAATAGTTAAATTAAAAAAACTCACTTCCCTAGCGAAGGTCAACAGTTTTCCGTTTCAAACTATTCCGTATTCCCTAAGGAAAAGTTCAAAATATCTCACTATGATTATTCAGAGCCCATCTTGCCCAATATAATATACATTTATTTTGTATATACATTATACATTATTTATATACATTGTTTATTTTGTTCTCTTTCTTTCAATACGCCATATAAACTTTCCCTAGCCAAAAAAATGGAACAATAAATAGAACTTACCCATTAAGTCTTGCAAATTATATTAATGGTTTAGGGGGTTATAACCTTCCCTATTATTATTATCGTTTTAATTTAATGGGAGCGCGATGGCACTAGTCCAGGAAATTGTTTTCTGTTACACTGTAGCAGTGAGTCAACCCTGTCCAGTCTGGATCACTCCTGGGGTCCACCCAGCCACATAAATTGGGTGAAAATCAGACGGTCGAGCGTGATTCTGACCAAATCACATCCTAAACCAAACAGAACAGCACAGAGCCTCCTAGCACAACCGTTGGTCTAGTAACAGTACTTCCTTACTTAGTACTGCACCCTTAAACCTAGGTTGTAACGGTGCAGATTTTAATTTTTTTAATTGGACCTCAGACTGTCCCATTCTGCTCGCTCAGGATCTAAAAAAAATCCAGCGGATTTAGTAAAAGTCGATCCTAAATTCGTAAAATGCGGTTCAATTTATTGTATCAGGTTATTGTCGGTAACAATATTTCGTCGGCTGTACTCGGTAAGTGTCCAATAAATTAATCAAAACGTCAGTATTTCTGCAAACGTAGTCATTGTTATTCCCTAAAAGGGGTTCCGAAAAGTAACAAACACCAAGTGCTCAGTGGAGGTTAATCTTAAACTAGTAAAAGTTGATCGAGCATGGTTTATTTTTGAATCCAGGCATGGCAGTTAATTATTTGTTCAGCTGTGAGTTAAACCTGAGGGTTTGTGAACCTTTCTTGGGTAAACCCTTTTTCTATAAAGGAGGTACTTTCAATTGAGAAAAAAATCCTGACTGTGCGTAAAAGTAGAAAAAACCTAGTCATTCAAATCATGAACCGCCTTGCATAACCGTTGGTCAAGAATTTTTTTTGAAATTGATAGATTTATTTATTGATAGATATTACAATCTGCCACACAGTTGTGGGCAATAGGTAATATTGATAAATGATCTCATACATACTAAAATAAAAAATAAAAAAAATAATAAAAAAAAAAAAAAAAAAAGTAAAATAAAATAAAAAACTCTTAAAATATATACAAACAAAAGGATAGACAAATGAACATAATCAGACTATCTGTATGAAAAGGTCAAGAATTAGTACTTCATTACAAACTACTTACCTAGTTCCCCTTCATTACAGGATTATATTTTTATTTTTACTGTCTGGCGATTTTCATTCTTTTTTTTGGTTTTGCCATAGAGTTTCTTTTTAAAAAAAAAAAAAAAATGTTCTTAAAAAAAAAAAAAAAAAGTAAATATTGAAATTTGGAAATTAGTAAAGGCTCTTTCTTTGGTACTGAATCATACTTTTGAGACCTGGACTCTAATATTATTTCTTTTATCCTTTTTAAAATCTTTATTTTAGCCTGTTGTCCTCACAGTATTATTTATATTATAAATTTATTTAATAACATTTAATATATCTGTCTTCTTTTAATAAAATATTAACAACTTTAGATTTCATTGTGCCAATGTAGCGAATACTTTTCTTGAGACATCCCTAGATTCCGTTTAAACTTGGTTTCATCTAACTTTTTGCCTGAGGTTAGGGAAGGAAGCTTCTTTGGAGTAGGTCCAGGCGGAGCATGGATAAAAAATTGCCTCTTCTTTCTTCTCCTATTTTTTATCTTCCCCTCTTAGATTTATTTGTTTTCAACACTCCTGTCCTTCTAACTAATTTACTTTTGGTTTTTATTTTTTTTCTCATCAAAAATGGTTAAAAACATCTGAATAGGAAAACAAAACAAAGTATTTTGGAGAGGCTTTTCATCCATAAAGGGTTCATTTTTTTAAAATTTTTATTTTATTTTGGTAGGTAATTAGTAGATTACGTAGTCAAAAATTAAACGCAAACTTTTAAAAAAAACTATTTGTTACTAACCAATGCTTCACACCATTTTGCAGGGCTTCATTAGGGATAAATGAGAACAAAATACACACATTTGTAATGTATGATCTTTAATTAACTTGTCTTTTTTTGTGGCTCAAAGTCCACTGCTATTTTGATTTTTATAATTAACATAGGAAAACTCCACAAAGGTTCCCTACTTTCTATTAAACTAAACTTACTTAACTTTTTCGACGTTTTGAAAAAAAAAGAGCGAAAAAGAAAGGAAATGAATACATACATATATTAACACAGTATAAACTAACGAATTTTTCTGTGGTTACTTGTTCTTTTCGGTTACTATTTCCGTTCAATTAACGTATTTTTTGCCCGCTCTTTGTCGAGAAAGTTAAAATTCAATCACTGTAGTCAGAAACTCTATCGGAGCATGTAATGGGTTTTATAACCATTAACCTCTCATTTCTAATATTTTTGTCTTTGTAATTTTTTCATTTCTTGCCCATTGTATCATATATATATTATTTTTTTCTTTCATAGATCTTATTATGTTGATTTACATCGTTTTAGACACTACTTGAACATCTTATAATGTTGAGTCCATTATTCCTCATTTACATTTTTTCGCACTTTTCATTGCGTTTATTTCCTCAACACTTTCTGTTTTTTTTTTTTTTTTAATTTTTTATAATTTGTTTTGTATAATTCTTACTTCTATTATATGAAATTTTACTTCTATTGTTACCAGCCAACTATTATGTACTTCTTTTATTACTCAACTACTTTTACTTTATTCATTGTTATTAGTATTTCCAAATTGATTTGTTTATTATTTTCCTTTATTTTAATGTTTTTCTGAGTGATGGTCGCTATCTCAAGAAGACACCCTCTGCGTGTTCTCCTACCTTCCCCAAACGATATTCCTGAGTGAATCTACGAAACAAAATGCATGCTTTGACTACATATAAATTTATTAATATTAACTATTGTTTATTAATAAACTTTAAAAACAACAAAATTGCATTTTAAAAATGCATCATCCATTTAAGCTATATAGCTATTCAAAGAGTGGATTTTATATATATTGCATCGATATAAAAGAGTGTAAGTTGTTACTAAAGCCCGATAAATAATTGATAATTTGAGTGATAGTCAAAATGATTGACAAATAAAAAATACCTGATCTGTTTGTTTAATTTTTTTCGTTTTTATTAACTTGATGTCTTTCCTTATGAGTTTTCTGCGCCAGAGCCGATTTAGAAGCAAATTAAAGAGCATTAAAACTTGTTATTAAAATTCTTTTTAAAAGTAATTAAAAAGTTTCCAGGCACAAGTAATCTTTTTAGGTAAAAAAGTAATTTTTCGGAAACAATCTAGAGGAAAAACCCTCAGGCTTCTAAGTAGAGCTATTGTAAAGACCATATTTAATAATGTTGATGTAACCTTTTTCAATATTTCAGTTTTTTTTAAAGCCTTAGTTATTTATTGATTTTACCCCTCTTTTGTTTCACTCTTATCTGTTTTAAATTAGTTCCGTTGGAAAATAACTTTCAATAATTTAGGATTATATTTTTCAGTGAAGTTTAAAACTATACAAGTGATGTCGCCCAAATACATTAATTAGTTTTTTCTCTCTTGGTTATAAGTATATTTTTTAATTTTCGTAAATTATGGTCCCAAGCTCACTGAGAGTTTATCTCTTGAGGGAGCGTTAGTAGACAAGTATGGTCCAATTAAAAGATAAAATAATGGTATAGTTCTTAGCCAGAGGCCACCAGCAAAAACACGTCAAATAGGCAGCAAAATAATTTCGATATATGCAATAACCCATCTAAAATATTCAAATACACAACAAATGTGCCTACAAATAGTTCAGACCTAAGCTAGGATTATTTTTCGTACCCCCCTCCCCCCTGATGAAATAAGTAATTAAATACATACATACAGGTAGGTATATGTATATTTGTTGGTTTGTGGTTCCTCCGGTTGGCCAGTGGCATTTTAAGGTGATGTGCAGGGTTCTGGTGGTGTTGTGTTGAATTATTGGAACGGGGAGTGGCCGAGCGATCTAAACCGAAACTCGGAATTGTAAGAGAGATTAGAAATTAAACGAAAATGATTTTAAATCTACGAGTATATAATACGAAACACTATTATAAATTTAATTATAAGTAATTGACGATATTAAGAAATGAATATAAAAATAATTAAAGCATATCATAGCAAATTAGAAACAGTAATACCCACTTAAATAGATTAAAAATGTTTATGTTTATGAATGAAAACTCAATGTGAAACAGTTTTTAAAAACTATAATATTTAACTATGAGAAGCTTACCATTAATGATATAAGGAAATTAGAAATAATACTATGTAAATACTAAATGGCAAACTTTATAAACATACTGTACATATGTATATATATATTCCATTAAAATTTCTGTACACAATATTGATATAAAGTATTAACGAAACCTGTTGTAAAATGTTTAGTAATATAATAAATTACAAGTATGTTAGACGATCCATAATTTAGAACCATGGCTCAAGCCCATGGTTGCTGCTGAATATAAGGAATCGAGACAGGTGCGAAATCGACTAGTGATGTAATAGGATATTAGGCAACTTTGAAGGACAACTGTTAGTCAGATGTATTCTCCACCACATTTTTTTTTACACATGGCTTGGTTCTCAAACATTCAAATTAATACTATGTTTACCTGCCTGACTGCTGTAAGGACCCTTGGAGTAGTAACAAGGAATTTCTGCATATCTCCTCGTCATGGGTTGTATATAAAAAGAGCTCGGAAACAACTTAGGTACTCATTGATATTAGTGTTTCTTTTTTTTTATTTAAAAGCTTTTATTTCATAGCTGAGTACATACTGGTGGGTAATCCAGAGTGCTTGGTTCAGTTGTGGGTTCGATTCCCACCTGGGTCCGCCAAGGTTTAATTCAATGCTACCCTTTAGATTTTAGGTTAAAAAAAAATCTCAGACATAATTTCCTTTTATTTACTGAATCAATCAATGTATAAAAGTTTAATTTTATATTTAAAATCTTGAAGTCCATGAAGATATTAAACCCCTGTTAACGCCCTATCTTCTACGAAACTCTATTGTAAATGTTATTGAATTGATACTCAATTTAATGCGACAGCAGTGAAATTATCCGGCAGTGGTTCTATTCAGCCACATAGCGCCACTCGACCTATCTCCAATCACAACTCTATTGAAATGTAATTATTGAACTTGAATGAATGGAATTACTTAACTGATACACGTGTGGTTCAGATGAAAACTATATATTATTTATTTATTGTTATTCAGCCAACAATCAATACTTTCATAAATATGTTCCATCGAAACCTAAATTTAAATAATCCTACAACCTTTGTCACGGCCTTTACACATTTCTTGCTCTTATTAAATTTACGTATTATTGGAATTTGATTGTGGAAAATCTCTCCAAATTAAATAAAATCTATCTTTTCTTCAAAAAATTCCATGATAGAAACAATAGTTTTATAGCAGTAACCGTATGATACAAATTATTGTAACTGTAAATTTTCTAAATAACCATTAATTACTCTATCGATGGCAGTGCTTAGTTGTAGACTGGCCTTTATCATTATTCGATTTTTTAGTTTTATTTTTTAATATTTATTTATTGCTATTTACAACTGTACATTATCATACATTTAGTAAATCTGATATAAGTTAAATTGGAGTGTTACAGCCGTGTAGATAAACTACCCATTGGTAGCACTCTAATGACATTTTACATTAGCTGGTCACGTGGCCATCTTCTTTTCAGGCGCCTCCGATGATTGTCAGGAATGGAAGAGGACGCAAGATTAGAAACTAGGGGGGTTGAGTGGTTAGAGAGTTTATAATGGAAGGAGTGATATCTGGTTCGGGCTAGATCGGTTACATAGGGAAGATTAAGGTCTTTATGTATGATTTTATTTGTGACAAAGTAAGGAGCATTGAGGATCTTACGAAGGATTTTGGATTGTAAGGATT
>NW_027115371.1:38813-39040 GCF_000696795.3 Halyomorpha halys | reverse complement strand
TACTACCTTGAGGAACACCAGCGGACTGAGAATAGAGGGATGAATATATTCGATTTTAACTTGATTATTTCATAAAAGTTCTAATGAAATATCGATTTATATTTAAAGATATAAATTTTTCATGCATTCTTTCTGTACTGGTTTTTTTTTCCACATCTCACTTGTCACACCAATAAAATTACGTAATTAACTAAAAATAAGATAAAAACCATTGGATGTCTGATGAA
>NW_027115371.1:33832-38408 GCF_000696795.3 Halyomorpha halys | reverse complement strand
TATATATATATATATATATACACATATGGTATTAAAAATCATCCTGATGCATGCGCGTAACGTTACATTTTTTCTTGAGATCCAGGCCAATTCGCCTACAGACGTTGCACTTCAATAAATTAAGATGCTATAATATAATATAATGTTAGAGAAATATGCAATGTAGGTTCCTTACCGGTGCTTCCAGCAGACCGTTGACTAGGCCGTGCATTGTGACCGCCAGGAAGAGTACGGTGGGACTCTCGGCGGCGTGGAATATCCACCAGGCGAAGCAGAAAGGGATACAGAGTATTATCATGACCCTCCGTCTCCCGAACTTGTGGATCATCGGCCCTGACAAAAGGCAGCCGAACGGGATGATGATGAAGAACAGACTACCTGCAAAAATATGGATGTCAGTAGACTCAGTAGAAATAAATTCTCATACTATCTGTAATTACTTTATTTTTACTTATTATCAATAAATATTATTGTGTATAAAAGGTAGAATTATTATTTTTTTAGTTTTGCATGTGTAATAAGTACATTAAATTAGAGGGATAATGTAAGTTTTATTTTGAAACAATGCCTCTTCAAAATAACAGAAATGTACAATTAAAAAAAAACATATTTAACCAGAATCTATAACAATAATATTAAGTTAAAAAGTAGTTCTCTTATGCGTTTTACCGTCCATAGAAAACAGGGCAGATCTTTTTTCTTTCTGTTCCACTTAAATCTTTACACTTTTCACATGGCTTACGAAGTTTTTTATTTATATAATATAATATATCTCCAAAAATACCTTCTTCCTTATCCATCCCTAAGATATCGAGACAGCCCTTATTCATTTCTTGAACGTTTCTCTATCCGTGGCCAACCTCTTTACTTCATCCATGGTCAGTTCTATTTTCCTTGCTAGGTCCGATATGACGTCCTCCCACTTATTTCTCTCTTGTTCAGTGGTCGTTTTCCATGTTCTTGCTTTCTATTTATCTTTGGTTCAAGGAATTGAAAGCCTATGATGTGGAAAGGGTTCCAGACTGCCTGGTTAAGAACACTGTGGGTTCTATTCCAATAGGGGGTTAGTCCATATTTATTTCATTGTGGTCCTAAGAAATGAATCTTGACATCCCCTCTCTAGAACTGTGTAGTTCTTCGATGGAAGACTTAAGATAAAAAAAATAAGTGATTCGTATTCTTTGGGCATCAATTCTTCCTCCATTGTCTTCTACGAATATTTTTTATTAGCAATTCCAGCCCTGTCTCTTCTCTTTGTGTTTTAATTTTTTTCAATTTTCTATCAAAAATCTAGTCTCAATGAATGAAGGTAATTCGATATCTTCGCTAATTTTGTACAATATTCCCTCATTATTATCCAGCAAACCAACTACAGTACAACGTAACAAGCAATCAATAAGAGAAAATAAGTCAAAAATTAAAAGTTTACGAAGAAATCCAAGTAGTTTAAAATTATAATCTTACCATCAAAGAAAAGTTCTAGAAGTTATTATACATTATTATTCAATGAAATAAGTCGTAATTAGGATAAAGGAACACAAATTATATTTAACAAGTTTCCCTTTAGTTATAACTGTAACCTAATGTTTTATTGCAATGTAATGCTTTAATAACAATATAATAAAAAAAATTGTCCTTAGTCTTTTTCCTCTTCCTTAAGATCAGCTATCTAACCGCCAGGCCACTCTTGTTAACCGATAACTTGTGGGCTAAACTACTTCTCCATTGCCTTCCCAATTGGGCTCCTTGCCGTATCCTCATGTTTGTAGCAAAGTGTTCCTCGTAACTTATTTAATGTTACTTACAAGCTTTACTTTCGTAATTTAAACCATGATAGCTAGTGGCAAATTATGGTCAGTGTTGTTGAAAGTTATCATTGGTATTTATATTTAATCTAGTAAATTATTTCGGAACTGTTATACAACATTAATATAATCAGATTCATAAAATTACATAACATAATTTGTTTATTTTATTTTCTTATACATTTTAACCTAATTGTCGGGAAAATCATTTTACTTTGTTTAAATTTTACGATAATTGCATTCACATGAAATTATTTTAATTATTTTGTTTTTCCTGTCAGAACAGACTATAGATATTTCAAAATATGGGTGAAAAAACTTTGTTGTCGATAAGATAATTTCTAAATAGAAACATAAAACAGTGTAATTTTAACTATTTTCGGTGTTCTGATCTTTTGTCCCAAACCTGAAGCAGGTCATCACATTCACCCTTATTCCTTTCACACAAGCCGGGAAAGGGAGAAAAAACACATAGTATATTTGAGATCTTAAAATTAAATATCTGGTGCTGTGCGCGCATTACTCAATTCTCTATCCTAGTTTGAGTTGAAATTAATCCTTGCTTTAAAAAAAAAATATTTCTATTTTATTCACAATAGAATAGTTTCCTCTATTAATTTTCATTATAAACCTTTCAGTTGGCTGAATGACTAACTCTGATTTAAAAAAAAAAGTACTTTTTAAAATGTTTTTCGTTCCGAAATTATAACTTTTTTGTCTGAAAAAAACTCTCTTTCTCTTAACCATTTATTTAATGTTAAATTGTTAAATAAAAAATGAATATAGAAATACTAAGGATGCTTTTATAGATTTAATCATTTTTCCATCTAAAATAAAGGCTAATATTAGAGAAATATCTTTTTTAGTACTATGGTAACACGAAAATATTGGCCAATTGGCGGAACGGAAAACGCAAAGCACATGCGTAGCCAACGTAACAGTCAAACTCCTGAAACAGATCTTTCATTTATGAATTTTTCATCATTCTCCATAACCTTATACGGCTTTATAAGTTACATATTACTACCGTTAGAGTTTCAACACTATATATATTACTACTATTATTTTCGAAAATGTGCTTTAACTTTTAAGAAATATTTTCCTATTATCCCCTTACGTTAATTATTGAATCATTTCAATGTTTATTTTTATCCCTTAGTCATTACTAATAAAAATATGGAATAAAAATAATCTGCAAAACAATAATTATTTCAAATATGTAAAATTAAAGGATGCTATTTTGAAAATTCGGAATTTAAGTCCTGTCAAAATCTTTAAGTGAAGATAAGACCTAGTTGATATTTAAGAAAATTTAATTTTATGTTGACATATTGAGTGTAATAAAGATAATGTTAGCAGTTTTCGAGGAAATCGGAATAGTGTGTAAAATTAATTATGTATAGCGGCTTCGATGGGTCGATTTTATCGAAAAATTTGCTGTAACATCCCTAACAAATGCCTGGTTTAAACTTGTTATTTCAGTTTCATATCAATTTTCATTTTTAAGCATGGTTGTTCATATAAAGGCCATTTTACGGGATTTGATTATTTTGACTCAAACCAAGTATTTCCGTTAAAGATTAGTCTTAGAAATATTTCACAACCGCAATACTTCTCCTTACTTTATATTATGCATATAAGTAAACATTGAAAGTAAACATATCAAATTAAAATTGTATTAGTAGTTTTCACCTTCAATTTTTCGTTGATAATGGTTTAAGCTGAGAGCTAACGTAACAATAGTTAAATTTTGTTGTTTAATTATTTTGGGCGATGAGATTTTGTTTGAAAATTGCTTCTTACTTGGAAAACACCCTTAGGTTAATAAGTGCCTTAAATACCGCAATTAGCAATCTTTTATAACTTACGAGAGTCGAACCCATGAGTTACTGGAAATACGTCTCATGAGATCGGTTCCTTAATTTGGCACACTCAGTCCCGAGAAAAGAACTGAATGGCCCAGACGAAGAAAGGCCATGGGGGATTACTTATCTTCGGTCACAATGCCACCTTTATCTGGGCTCTGTGGCAGCAATCGTTGGTCCTTTATCACTAAAGGAATTTATTTCACAAGGTTCGAATTGCGGAATTTATAATGCTTATTGAAATAAATATATAAATTACTTCATTTTGATGATTATTAGCTAATAATTATTTTTAAACCTTGTAGGATAGAGGAGTGCCTGTAGTTGCCCTCAGGTGCTTTATCCCTATGAATAGCATGCAATTAGCATGCGAACCTGCTTGCTATTCCGCCGATGTGAGATATGGCAGCTGTCTGGATCTTCATCTCCATAATGATCCGATCAGAGCGCCATCTATCCATTCATTAACTCTGTCTGCCGCATGTCTGCTTTATCCTATATTTATCATTTTCTTTTAGGTCATGATATCACGTTATAAATTTTTAATCAGACTCTTATTATATGGATTATAATGTGAAAATGTGTAAATCATCTGCAACCCCTAACGTGAACGTCAGTCATTGTTTTAAGAACTACTCCACTCCATTTGTTTTACTATACAGACTATATTTCACCTCCAGAATCTATTTATAAGCAGTAAATAAAAAGATCGTTTTTTTTTCACTCCCTTGCCATGTCTGACCCCCTTGGTAAAGCACTTTAACAATTTTCGATCCATAATTGTTTGTTTCAATTCACTTACTGATTTACTCAGCTATTATATGATACTTCAATTAAAAAATACGCCTCATTATTTTTTGTAGTCAGCAAAAAAAAAATAAAATAAAAACTTTTTTAAATTGCATA
>NW_027115371.1:31794-33782 GCF_000696795.3 Halyomorpha halys | reverse complement strand
GAACCCAACTTTCTTACACGATCGTCCCAATTTCGATATCTCCCATCATGTCTGTGACCTTTAGATTTTCCTGCGCCACCCTCCTGGTTTTTTCCTTGTTGATTCTTCCGCGTGATTTCTCCCATAACTTTCTTCGAATATTGTGATTATTCAGTATTTCATCCCCGTCAGCTGTCGTACCCTTATAGTCCCGCCGGTGTCTGTGAAGCCCAAAGAGGACCTCAAATGGTGAAAACCCCGTAACTGCATGTATGGAATGATTATAAGCTGCAATCGCATTAGGCATAGCTACGTCCGGTTTTAGTCCCTGGTCGACCTGATATAATCGAAGATGGTCACTCAAAGTGCCATGAAGCCGCTCTATGCCTCCTCTACTCTTGGGGTGCCCTGGAGTGTTGAAATGCCCTATTACGTCAAGGTCCTTCATTTCTTTTCGAATCATGGCATTGTCAAATTCTCTGCCAGAATGAGATTCTGCGATGAGAGCGCTCCGGAACTCCGTAGAATTGAAACCACAAGCTTAGAGCTGCCAACACTGCTTCCAAAGACCAGCACCTGGTGCGCCATTGCCGCCTTACTGAAGAAGTCAATCATGGTCACCCATTTGTACCCCTTCCATGTGAATGTGTCAATTTGTAAATCTTTCAGCGGTGCATCTGTAGTAGGTGTCTTCTCCTGTCTTCCTTTAGGAGGATGTCCTGTCGTATTTAGTGCGTAAACAAACCTCGCAGTTTCCTACAATCTCCGCTATAGTCTTCCTCATCCCCCACCAAAAGTATCTTCTCTTTAAGGCCTGCATAGTCTCAGAGATCCCACGGTGATTAGTCTTACCCTGATGATACGCTAGAGTGACTTCTCGTTGTTGCTCTTCTTCCAAAAGGGTTTCCACCATTAGTTTGCAACGGATGAATGTCCTGTCCATTCCTATCAGTTCATCACGCCATAGCTGCTTGATCTTCTCCCAAACAGTTTCATTCCCAACATAAAGGTGATACTTTTCTCCAGGTTTCGAAGCATTATTCAACGCTTTACGGATTTTGTCTTTTTTCACGCCTGGTTGTGTCCACATTATTTTACTTCTCCCGTATTCACTATATTTAATTTTGGTCAATTCTGTGGTTTTTGTCTTCCAAATAATTTGTCTCATCTAGTCGTTTATTATTTCATCTATTTTCTCTACGTCTCCTGGTCTTTCTTTTGCCGAACTCTCATTATTCGATTATCGATTATTATAGATTATTATTATTATCGATTATTATTATAGATGATAGGGAAGAATAATTTCTTCCCTATCATCTTCTTCTGCTCCATCCTTTTCTTCCTCTCCAGGCGTCCATTCCCGCAGAAACTGTCTCATCACACCGGACGTTTCCGCAGCCTCCTCCTCTACTTAATTTACTGTTATTTCTCGTGACAACCAATCAGCTCCTACAATTTGTTTTTCTGGTTTATATACGATTTCCATATTATACTATCCGAAAAGCTCCTTCCAACGCGTAATCCTGGCTGAAGACTGTTTCAACTTTCTCACCCATTACCTGTGGTCAGTGTGTACTCTAAACCTTCTTCCAAACACATAGGGCCTAAAGTGGTCAACAGCCCACACTATTCCCAAGAGCTCTCGTTGCAGTGCGCTGTATCTGGTCTCCGTCTCTGTCAGGCGCCTGATGGCGTACGCAACTGGGTGGTCTCCTCCATCACCCTGTTGAGACAACACCGCATTCAGCGCGTACTCACTCGCATCTGTAGTGATAGTGAATGGCCGGATGAAGTCTGGGAAAGCAAGCACCGGCTCCTGCTGCAGCTTCTCCATGCACCGCCTGATATTGTCTTCCACAATCAAAGTGATGATCACTTTTCTGCCTTTCTTCAAAAGATTGTTGAGTGGGACAAGGTACTCAGTCATTTCTGGAACAAATCATCGCAGCAACCTCCGAACTCCCTTCACATCCCTAGGCACTGTCATCTTCCGTATAGCTGCGACTTTA
>NW_027115371.1:25584-26989 GCF_000696795.3 Halyomorpha halys | reverse complement strand
CAAGAACATTGTCTGGGCCGTAATCTTTAGTTCTGGACTTGAGGACTGCTGAGATTAAATCATCTGGAGAAACATTTAGGAAATAAAAGTTACTGGGATCAAATGGGATTTCAGGGATCTGAAGTGATGAAAATTCGCATGAGCTTGTTGAAGGAGATGTGTAATGTGTAAAAGTTGCATATGTTCGTCTTCCTTCATACTGAACACTAGGAGATCATCCATGTAAATCTGGCATACTGATTCGTCTATTCCCCTCAAAAACTCGTACAACAGGCGCTGGGAGGTTATAGTAGCATTTTTGAGGCCAAATGGCATTCTTGTAAATTCATAGGGGCCTCTCTCGAATGTGAATGCTGTCTTATGTTGATCCTTAGGGTGAATTTTGATTTGATGATATCTGGCCTTCAAGTCCAATATGCTGAATACCGTTGACCCACTCAGCCTGTCCAAAATATCTTCAAATCTGGGGATCGGATACTTTTCGTCAATGATATTCTCGTTCAGCTTCCTGTAATCTATCACCACTCTGTATTTCCACCTGGCGCGCTCTTCTTTTTAACCGCCACAATGGACTATTTTATGGGGATGTGCTATCAATAATAATTCCCTGGTGTTTTAAACTTTTGAGCTCTTCCCGGATGTGGTGGCGTAGCGCCTGCGGGTATCTCCTCTCTTTCACATATGTAACCTTATCTTCTTTTAGTATGATCCCATGAACTGTCTTCCCGGTTGCCCCGAGAATGTATCCTTCTTTAAAAAAAATATCTTTATATTCTCTCTTTAGCCTCTGTCTGCAGTCCTCGGCCTGATTGATTGCTCCAACCCGTGCACCCTCGGTTTTTCTCTGTCGCTGACATTTGTACATTTTACCTCTCAACTTAATTCTCCACTTCTCCTTGATATGCTTAACCCAAGCACCCTCCTTCTCTAGCAGCTCACATACCACAATCACTTTGTATTCCCCTCGGCATACTCCCTACGATACGCACCAGCAAGTTCTCTCCGGGTCAAACCTGTCTCTACCTCCCCCTCTACCACACAACGGCCACCCAGGGTGATTAATTTAGATTGACATTTCTCGATCTGGTGTGTCCTCTCTCCACTACACATTTCTTCTAGGGTTTCTCGGCACAAGATGGTGTTGAAACTGCCGGTGTCCACTAGGCACCTCACTCCTGCTATCTCTATAATAGACCGCCGCTCTTCTCCATCAGGTTATAATTTAGCAGTGTACGGTCGCCCCTCCGCTGACAACCCCTTCAGGTGTCTCGCGTCTTCCTCTCCTCTGTTCCCTCGTTTCCATCCTCTTGTTTCCACCTTGTCCCCTTGACTACCTCGGTTCCATCGCTCCTCGAATTCTTCTTCGGTCTCTGATGCTCCTGATGCATCAGTAGATTCATCTGAA
>NW_027115371.1:15804-20035 GCF_000696795.3 Halyomorpha halys | reverse complement strand
GTTAAGATACTCGGTAACGGGAGGGCCAAGAAAAGAGAGATATTGGGGAACAAAATGAACACCTTGACTGTTTTGATTTTATTTTCATTCTGCTGGGGAAAAGGAGAAAAAAAAAAGATATTCTCTGTATATATATACTTCAACTTACTATGACTAATGAAAAATAGATCTTATTAGACTGAATTAAACAGAACTTAACATAGGTATTTTACACTGTAGGTACGCCTGGATGCAGATGGATGCGTAGGCGCCGTATGTGCTTGTGTCTCACCTTCTGAGCGCCTGTTAGTTCTTGAGTAGAGACTATATTGTGTTTTCTTAACGTACCACTTTGAACGGCCCTTTGTATTGCTGATCCCCCTTATTAGGACTGGAAGGTGGTTGACAATATACTGTCATTTTGTGAGCCCTGTCGGGAGCTGCTAAGTGAATGCGGTTAGCCCTAGAATGCTTCTTTGAGAAGATTGGAGTTAACCCGTGTGAAACATCAATTAACTGCCTACGCTTATGAATGATAGCTTCCCGTAAGTAAGTTTATGTGGTTGTTAGCAAATCTCCACGATTCCGTATTGGGTGACCAAATACAACGGTGTAAACCCTGTGGTAGCATGTGTAGCATTATTATATGCCAAAACCGCCCTAGGTATTGCTGTGGCTGCACCTATCCCCCCTAAGTAACTGAAACAGTCGGAGGTGCTCCCCTAGTGTACTGTGAACGCTCGATGGCCCCGCGTCCTTGGGGATTTCCTAGGGAGTTGAAATGCCACTGCATGTGCAATCGGATTCGGTGGTGCGAATATTCCGCGAATTGCCTTTCCCCATTGGAAGTAATAGTCTGAGGTACGCCGTAGTGAGACATCCATGCGAATATACCCTCTCAAACGGCGTCCGCTGATTTGGACAACCATGGCTGAAGTTATCCAACACTGTGAGCGAGTGGGACCCTTCCCACGTAAAAATTTCTACTTGAAAGTCTAACAAAAGGGAATTCGTGGTATGGGAAACCTCTGGGTGAACCTAATAGGGTGTCGGTCGTATTTCGCGTGATGACATACTGTACATTGGGCCAGGATTTAATTGATCGCCGATTGTGATGCCAATAGTATTTGCGGCTCAAAGTAGCTAGCGTCTCAGGTACTCCACGGTGGTTGGTTTTCCTTTCATCATATGCCTTAACAAATTCCTTTTGCCGTTTCGGCTCCTTTACCGTCTCTACAATTTTAGAGCATAAAACGATATTGCGGTCTGCCCCTATCTTTACCGTTTCTCACAAATGTTTAATGCGATCTAACACCGTTTTATTTCCCACATAAAGATAATACGTTTTACCCCTTTTGTTATATGGTTGAATATAACAAAAGTCTTGGCAAAAAAATGCTATAGCACTGGATCTAATAATGCCCATATACCAATTTCAATCAGTCAATTTCATGTACGGTCCTCCCCGTTGCAGGTAGTGGACACCCCTCCCTATAAAAAATATCCGTGAACTCACATAGTAAGAGGTCTTCCTTGGGAACTGTGTGAACAACTTCTACGTGATGCTCCGTTCCGGTTGTTTTAATTTTTCCTTGGTACGTTATGTTTCCCAGCGTCATTTCCCAACGTCCCCGTCTACCGTGTAACCGAAATCCAATCTTGTCTATACATCGCATCCAATTAATATATCATAATGATCAGATAGTTTCTCTAAAACATGTACAACTGTGCGTGTTTTCACCCTTGTGAGATTCTCAAGATCCTAATCGTACTCCCCTAATACTAGACAAGGGCCACTCAAAGTGATAATTGAACACTTATATACCTTTATCTTACGGCCTCCACTCAGCTCCCTAAGCACGCCCCTGCACTTTGGGCAACCTCTCCCACACTCTTCTCTAACTGGATTGCCCTCGCCTCCCTAGATAGCGGTTTCTCTGCTGTTGACTGCAGGTTTCTGGTTGTATCTTCTGCGTTTTTGTCCTTTTGATCGATTCGAACTCTATATCCAGCGCAGTTGATCCACCTCGTCTTCGTCGCTGGAACTCCGATCTGAGCAATCCTCAGAACTTGACCCAGCAGCGTCCCTATGACGCCTCGTTCTATGCGTATTTATTTCCATCGGCTTCGTCTGTAAATCCAGGGACAAGCTCTGGCAACGTGACCCTTATCGCCGCATTCAAAACACTTAACTGACGGGCAGTTGGCTGCTATGTGACCGGTGCGGTTACATTAGTAATATCTTCTCGAATCTTCTCTTCTAGGTCCTCGAGCCTTACTGTTCTTCTATGTTTCTTTGGTTTCCCTATTCCGATTTTCGAATTTTGGTAATATTGGTGCTTCTGGCCTGATCTAGTAAGCCGGGCTCCTTTATCCATTACGTCGCGTGCACAGTCCACGAATTACCTGTAGCGCTCTTGGTAAAGTCAATGCAGGGCGCGTCTTAGGATCTAGCAATGCCACCAAGTTCTTTCCCCCACATTTTCCTCTACTCCTTTCCTCTGCTCTTTCAGTGATAGCACTTCGGGCCATTTCTTTCGCCATATCCATGGTATTCGGAAGAAGCGGGTGTGGTTGGCTAGCTGTGATAATGGATTTCGTTGCCTCAATATTTACATGTAATTCATAATAGCATGTCATTACATAATAGTAGTCAATTCCTTGAAGACCAACAACGACACATCTATTATGGTCCTCATATGGCATATTTCACACAATCACAAGCCTAGGTCTAACTTTGAGATAAGAGAGCCTCTGCCTGACATGACTAAACAAAGCGTTTGGACGTGTCCATATGCTATAGCGCTGGATCTAATAATGCCCATATACCAATCCATGAACGCAGCGGAAGAACTAAGGACTGTGGCATTGGCCACTATAGCCGAGCGGTACCCTGAGCTAGAATGAATCCATTTATACACCGAAGGGTCAGCTACAGAGGCGGTAAAAAAAATGCGGTTACGGGTGTCTGTTAGTTCTGCTGTCGGATTCTAGGGTTGACAATAGCGTCTGGACATCCCTCGGCTAATGCTGGAATTCTCGCATGCCGGAAATCTATACAAGTAAAAGAGAAATACATAAAGTATTCGTAATGCAGTGGATTCCAGCCCATTGCGGTACACATGGGAATGAGGAGGCGGATCGACTTGCACGGTTAGGGGCTAGCCAACCACACCCGCTTCTTCCGAACACCATGGATATGGCGAAATAAATGGCCCGAAGTGCTATCACTGAAAGAGCAGAGGAAAGGAGTAGAGGAAAATGTGGGGGAAAGAACTTGGTGGCATTGCTAGATCCTAAGACGCGCCCTGCATTGACTTTACCAAGAGACGTAATGGATAAAGGAGCCCGGCTTACCTGACAAGGGAGAAATAGGAGGAACATGAAGGAACGTCCTGAGATCAGGCCAGAAGCACCAATATTACCAAAATTCGAAAATCGGAATAGGGAAACCAAAGAAACATAGAAGAACAGTAAGGCTCGAGGACCTAGAAGAGAAGATTCGAGAAGATATTACTAATGTAACCGCACCGGTCACATAGCAGCCAACTGCCCGTCAGTTAAGTGTTTTGAATGCGGCGATAAGGGTCACGTTGCCAGAGCTTGTCCCTGGATTTACAGACGAAGCCGATGGAAATAAATACGCATAGAACGAGGCGTCATAGGGACGCTGCTGGGTCAAGTTCTGAGGATTGCTCAGATCGGAGTTCCAGCGACGAAGACGAGGTGGATCAACTGCGCTGGATATAGAGTTCGAATCGATCAAGAGGACAAAAATGCAGAAGATACAACCAGAAACCTGCAGTCAACAGCAGAGAAACCGCTATCTAGGGAGGCGAGGGCAATCCAGTTAGAGAAGAGTGTGGGAGAGGTTGCCCAAAGTGCAGGGGCGTGCTTAGGGAGCTGAGTGGAGGCCGTAAGAAAAAGGTATATAAGTGTTCAATTATCACTTTGAGTGGCCCTTGTCTAGTATTAGGGGAGTACGATTGGGATCTTGAGAATCTCACAAGGGTGAAAACACGCACAGTTGTACATGTTTTAGAGAAACTATCTGATCATTATGATATATTAATTGGATGCGATGTATAGACAAGATTGGATTTCGGTTACACGGTAGACGGGGACGTTGGGAAATGACGCTGGGAAACATAACGTACCAAGGAAAAATTAAAACAACCGGAACGGAGCATCACGTAGAAGTTGTTCACACAGTTCCCAAGGAAGACCTCTTACTATGTGAGTTCACGGATAT
>NW_027115371.1:14397-15754 GCF_000696795.3 Halyomorpha halys | reverse complement strand
CCGCATTCAAAGCATTTCGTGCGCGGGCAATGCGCCACTAAGTGCCCAATCTTTCCACAACCATGACACTTGCTGTCCTTCCGCCGACTGTTACTTCTTGTTTTAGCAAGGCTTTTTATGTTTTCTTGGTTGCTAGCTCTCTCTCTCTTCTACCCTCTCCATGTTCTCCCCTCCTTCAAGGGTTGGGCATGTTGCTGGGCCGTTGGTATTCTATATTGGTCCACCCTGGCTCTTCTACTTCCATTCGGGCCTTCACTTCTCTAGCGTTTGTTTCAATGAGCAATTTCCACAAACTAGCCCTCACGGAAATCCTTCCTTCTTCCCTAGCTGCTTTGCCAACTGTACCTTTAGTACCAGGGATAAGAACTGCATCCGATCCTGTACCTGGATTCGTTCCATCATTTAGCTGAGTTTATCTTGTATTCTGTTAATGCGTGTCAGGAGTTCCGCGGAATATTGCCCACTAGACTGTTTTGGTTTTTTCGTCTCCCTGATCATTAAAAAGATGTCCTCTTCTGGAGCCTACCGTCCTCCTACAAACGCCTTCTTTAATCTTTCCTTGATAACTCTCTTCATCGGCCTGAATTTGGTTGAGAATGCTTCTTTTTACTCTGCAAACGACCGCTCCTTTTAATGCCTCTGCATATTCGCTATCCAGTAAATTTTTGATAGACTTCGCTTGAATTCGGCTTATTAGCCGGTCACCCCCTTTAATGAAGTGGCTCAATTCTCCTATTTCCCGGAATAGGAAGAACGGTCAGAAACGGCCTTCCTCGTCCTGGGCGGTTGCAGTGCGTAATTTATACCACTCAAGTGTTGTAGCGTGGGCTCCCGCTAGAGGCTCTTCTGGTAGTGGGGTAAGTTCCGGGGGTAGAGGAGTCACCTCCATGGGAAGTAAGTTCTAGACCCCATTTTGATTCAAATCTTCCAGGTAAAAAACCGCTTGTTTAACGATCCCGTTGCCATTAGCAGACATTATTTACTAAAGAATAAAAATTGAAGATGATAAAACAACACCTAAAATTCTTAAAAGAAAAAAAATTAATCCGGTATCTAAAGCTATCGGGTTTCGGGACCAGTTAAGTATTGGCGAAAGCAAAATGTCAAAAAAGAGATGAAGGAATAAGATCTAACACGCTTGAACTGCTGTAACATACTGGCTTTATTGGGTTCAGCACATCATTATATATACACTTGATCAGCTGATCTGCTCATTAAGCTGATCGCATGTATATAAAGGGATGTACCGAACCTAATAAAGTTAGTATGTTACAGCAGTTCACACGTGTTACATCTTATTCCTTCTTCTCTTTTTTGACATTTGGCTTTCGCCAATACTTAACTGGTGCCGAAACCC
>NW_027115371.1:0-3927 GCF_000696795.3 Halyomorpha halys | reverse complement strand
TTTTATAGGGAGGGGTGTCCACTACCTGCAACGGGGAGGACCGTACATGAAATTGCCCTTAAGGAGAACAAAAGGTCATAGGTATCCGCAAGCGATGACGTCAATGAGCAATGAGAAAATTAGTGATTTACTTCGACAGGGAATCATCCGGCATAGTACGTCTCCGTTTTGTAGCCCTTTGTGGGTCGTAGAGAAGAAGAGACAATCCCAACAAACGAATCCCTCTTACTGTTATAGACTACAGAAAACTCAATGAGATTATCGTGGAGGAAAGGTACTCCCTTCCTCGACTTGAGGACATGCTTGATCTTGAGATATCTCATATTCGAACAGGGAGTCAAACCGGACCCAGCTATGGTTCAAGCTATCGTTCGTGTCCGTCCGCCCGCTAACTTAAAAGAGCTCAAGAGTATTCTTGGGATGGTCAACTATTATAGGCAATTTTTACCAAACGCGGCCGATATAATTTCATTACTTACCCAGTTATTAAAAAAGGGTCGGGCATTCGCTTTTTCGGAAGAATAAATGTACAGCTTCCAAAGATGCAAGGAGGCCCTCATCGCAGAACCAGTCTTGGCATTCCCGGACTTCCAGACCGAATTCATACTTACAACGGATGCGAGTGAAAGGGCGCTCTGAGCGTTACTGTCACAGCAGTCTGAAAAAGGGGATCGACCGGTGCCTTTTGCTAGTAGGCAACTATCACACGCCGAATCTCGTTACAGTGCGCTTGAACGGGAACTTTTGGCTATCTTCTGGGCAGTCGATCATTTCCGTCCGTATGTATTTGGTAGGCGATTTACCCTTCGTACGGATCATAAAACTTTGTTATGGACTGACAGGCTAAGAGTCGTGACACTTTGGCCGGTACAAGCTGTCATCTCACAATTGACTTGCGTCAGTCTAACTACCTATTTTATGTTTAACACATGTAAGTCAGTTCTCACAAGTTCATGACATCCCCAACTCTTACCCAAATTTCTTGAAAGCCTGACACCCTGTTGCTAGTCACGGCTTTTTCCCCCTCCCTGATATTTATATCTAATTTTAAAAGCTCTCTAGGTTCCGCCTAATTTCCTATATTATCTGATTGGTGCAAACCCCTTCTCCTATTTCATTATTATTCCTACCCCCTCTTCTCAAGTGTACATATATATTTCCTAGCACTAGATAGATAAGGGATACACAGACACAGTAACAGTTAGAGTTAGTGTAAGAATGTAGTACTTGTAAATATGTAAGAATAAAGTCATTTTAGTCTTCACTGATGTTTATGATGTTTAAGTCGTAGATGAGGCCCCTCTTGAAATTCGTCATACGCATCTCAATGAGTCGGATACGATTGTAAATTGGCACACATGTCAGATTATATGGAAAACGAGGACGGAAGGGATGTCACCAACGGAACACAATATACCCTATACCTATGTTTAGCTTCCTCTTGGAGTGCAGGTCTCTCATTATCACTGCACTCCTGGTACCTAGGCCTAGCCATGTAGTATTCTCTCTTGTTGAGTCAGGGCCGGCGTCCACCATGGGACCGGATGTTCTCTTGCCCTTCGGCGTTGGAGAGCAATACTCCGATCGGGTCACAAATCCATTTTCACCTTCCTCCTCCACCACACTGAAGGCTATGACCCGGTGGTCGGAGCTCGTATCTGACCGTAGAGTCCAGTCCACAATACGCTTCGCTATGGGAGCCGTGGCAATTGTCACGTCTATCAAACTCTGACCCCTCGCTCCAACAAATTTGGAACCAGAGGGCTCGTTCATAACAATGAGTTGACACCTCGCCACGCTCTCCTCAACCTCTGTCATCTGTTTGGACCGAACCCCAGGCCGTGCTCCACGAATTGGTATCGGAACACACTATCACACTTCTATATTTAAGAGAAACAGCCTCCACAGCAGCTATATTATGTTTAATATTAATATATATAGATACACCCAAGAGAAAGCGGCGTTCACATTCGAGCGTGGACACTACCAATTCACTCGGATGCCGTTCGGGTTAAAGAACGCCCCTATAACGTTTCAGTGTCTCATGGACGAATTCTCTAGAGGAGTGGACGAGTCATTGTGTCAAGTTTACATGAACGACCTCCTAGTTTTCAGCATGACGGAACAGGAGCAAATGGAACACTTGCGAGTCGTTTTCGATAGTGTACGGCTATTTGGGTTCAAGTTGTATTTCGAAAAATCTATGTTGGAAAAGGAAGAAATAAGTTTCTTAGAGCACTCTATTTCACGGGAGGAAGTTAAACCGGACGCGCATAAAGTAGAGGCGCTTAAGAAGATGTTATTGCCGAGGGATGTGATGGGTATACGAAGACTTTTGGGAGCCCTTAATTATTATCGGGGCTTTGTACCTGAAATGGCGGATCATTTGGTGCACCTTAATAATTTGTTGAAAAAGGGTTCCAGAATAGCCATTACCCCGATTATCGAGAATAGAGTGCGTCGATGTATGGAAGAATTGCAGAAGGAACCGGTTCGGCGTTTCCCGACTTCCAGAACTCTTTACGATTACTACAGACGCGAGTGAGTATGCCATGAGATGTGTTATCTCAGGATAGCGATGGAGGGGAGCGTCCGGTAGCGTATGGCAGTAGACGGTTAACGGAGGCGGAGACACGATACAGTACCCTTGAAAGAGAGTTGTTGGGTATGGTTTGAGCTGTGGACCACTTTCGACCCTATGTTTTGGTAGGAGATTTCGGGTCCAAGCGGACCACCGACCTTTACAGAGGGTGCGCAAGCTGAAAGAGTCATCGACAAGGGTCACCCGGTGGAAGGAGCTCCTTAGCCAATATAATATGGACATAGTGTTTAAGCCGGGTAGGGAGAACGTTGTCGCGGATTGGCTGTCTCGAGCTATTACTGTCAATGCCATAAATAGAGAACGGGGGAACCGTCCAGGGATGTCCGACAATTTCTAAGAGAATGGACACTAGGGGAAGAGGATGACCACCAGGAAAGACCATAACGGGACGAGGGCGCACCGACATCAGGAGACGAATGTTCAGAAGAAGGAAGGCCGCGGAGATGGAAGAGGTGGAAGAGATTGTCAATGACAAACTCCGTCAAATTGTCTGGAAAACTAGGACTACCGGTTTGACGAAGATTGAATACGGAATGTACGGCAAAAGTTCGGTTACCACGGTCTGGTCAATTTCACCCGGAGCATAATGATTGTAGAAAAGGTTAGAGACGTTGAAAAGCAAAAAGAAGTGCCCCTCGCGTACCATCAGGGGAAAACGAATCATCGGGGGATAAACGAGAATTTTACAGCACTAAAACGCACATACTTCTGGTGGGGTATGCAACGGACAATACAGGAGCCGATAGGGGGGTGCGTGGTGTGCCTGAGCACAAAATACTTTTACAAGGAAAGGATTCTTGTAGTTCACGGTATTGGATCTAATTAGTAAGGTGGCAATGGCTTGTGTGGTTTGTGTAGTGAACAAGAAAGTGTTAAAATCAGCTATGAAAAGTTTTCTTCTTTTTCTCTTTTTTCCGTTGTGAAGTCTTTTAGTTATTTTAGCATAGGTAGAAGTAATTTCAGAATATTTGTTTGTTGCTTATTTCATATTACTGAAATCGTAAAGAACTGAATTTATGTGTATTATGTAATTAATGTGTTGCATTTGGAGATAAATATATTTTTTTTTTCTGTTTTGTTGATTGTTGTGTTGTGTACAAGGAATATGATTGTATTTTCCTCTTTGTTTCTATTAAGTTTACGAGAAGTGTTCGTAAACTGGTGGGGGGAGGGAGTTAAGGTAAGATGACACCTGATACTGGTCTTAATTCCTATTCTCCTTAATAAACATGGCCTAAAACTCTATATGTAGGATTAAAACTGGGAATAAAGTATAAATATATACTGAGACTTTGAGTGTGTTATTTCTCTCCAATTTTTCTTTT
>NW_027115370.1:6469-7096 GCF_000696795.3 Halyomorpha halys | reverse complement strand
CCCATGACCTCTTGCCCTACAGTATCCTTTAATAATACCCCACTTATTCCTGTCGAACAGATCCGTTATTTAGGACTACATCTCGTCAATTCCGACTATTACAACATTTACAAGACAAACGGTTCAAACTTCCAATACGTTACAAAAGACTGATCTACATGACTGTTTAAGGTCTATCTTGACGTACGGAGTTGAGCTATGGGGCTCCACTAAACCATCCAATTCCTCATATATACAACTCTTACAATGCAAAATCTTTCATAAAGTCTCAAGATCCCAAACCCACTAGTTTTTAACCTTGCTTCATGATTTTATGTTTCTTGGAGCTAAAACAACTTTTAATTTTAAATTCATCCGTTACTTAGGACTACATCTCGACAAACGACTAACATGGAATCCTCAAGACTGAAAAGACAGGAAACTGCTCTTAGATTCCGACTATTACAACATTTACAAGACAGACGGTCTAAATTGCCAATCCATTACAAAAGACTGATCTACATGACTATTATAAGGCCTATCTGTACATACAGAGTTGAGCTTTGGGGCTCCACTAAACCATCAAATTCCTCCATAATCCAATCCTTACAGTCCAAAATCCTTCGTAAAATCCTAAATGCTCCTTAC
>NW_027115370.1:0-334 GCF_000696795.3 Halyomorpha halys | reverse complement strand
AAAAAATAATAAAATAAATATCTGATTCTAATGGACTATTATATAGTTCAGACTATTAGGGCGTTGAGGAGACTATACAATTTTTGAGCTACCTAAGTGCAATATGAATTGATCTCAACTGATACAATTAATAATTAAATTAACAACTACTAAAATGAAGTAAAAAAAGTAAAAAATAAAAATAACTGAAAGGATCTTGAAGTGAATAAAGCTTGAATAAAGCTGCAAATTTATAATTAGTGAATTAATATAATAATGAGAATAAAACAAGATGATACAGAATATAATAAAATTAAGAATCCAATAATATCTATTACTAAGTACAACCATAAAT
>NW_027115369.1:0-1063 GCF_000696795.3 Halyomorpha halys | reverse complement strand
TTTTCATTTAAACAATTTTTTTGACCTACTTTACTGAAATCCTCACTATTTTTTCTAATTTTTAGTGAGAAAAAAACCATTTAATAGAATCAGTAATAACTTTTTATTATTCTTCTGAAAGAGGCTAATCGATCGGCATATAATAACCATAAAGAAAATTATTACTTTCTGAGCTACGCTCCAAAACTGTTTAATTTTGTTAATTACTTTTTTTTTTTACTGGAGATATCGGAATTGCCTATAACTTTCCTGGGAAAATCCGAAACATATGAAAAAGCTCAATCAAAATGGGATGGAGGGTATGAAAGCGCATGAAATAGGCTGTCTACTAATAGATTTTTGTATATATTAATTAATATATAATGGGTTGTATAAAAAAAAAAAAAAAATGCCCATTTTATGAAATTTAAGATTTCAAAGGACTGTAAATCCTATTTAATACTTATTAATCTCTATAGATCATTCTATAAAATTGTTTAATAACAGTCAAATTCTTCAAAAAAAGCCTAAGTTTGGTTATTTGTTTCAAAGAAAAAATATGACAGTGTCCTATGAAATTCTCGTAATTTAAAGGCATTACTGGAAAAACATTTCTCAGCCACTGAGGCAACTTATGAAATTATTAATATATGAAGGGAAAGGTGTCCTTGATCAGCCCACTGCACTGCGTTGGTTTGAAAAATTTAGCAGTGGAGATACAAGTGAAGAGACGTTGGAAAGGAAAAAGGCCTCCAAGTGACCATTAATGGATGGATATTGATGAGGTTCTGCAGAAAGCTGTTGAGTCAAATCCGTCAAAAAGTACTCGCGAACTCGTCAGGGAGTGTTGTGTGTCGAAAGATACTCTGCTATTAAAAACTCTGCTTACTACTCTGCAAGGAAAAACTTAAAGAGCTGTCGACTGGTCCTTCACGAACTTACTCCTCAGCAAGCAGTAATTATTTCCCGTCGAACCGAAGAAAAGTGTAAAGAACTTCATGGGTTCGAACTCCTGCCTCATCCACCAGATAGTCTGAACCTCGCACCATCGGGTTACTACTTGTTTCAATCCATGGCCCATTTC
>NW_027115368.1:13500-13903 GCF_000696795.3 Halyomorpha halys | reverse complement strand
CTGAACAGCAGTGAGTCAACCCAGCTCCGGTTTGGACTGGCAAAGTCAATCCTTTGTCCTGGCTTTATAAATAAATTTATAATATATATTTGTGTGTGTATTATATATATAAGAAAATATATCAATATATATATATAAGGTAATGGGTACAATCATTACCCACAATAAACGTTGGAATTACTGGACCAATTTACATGCTGTTTTTTTTTTTCAATATGTTCCTTGCCATAGAAAAATTTAAAGATACTTAAAACCCCAATTTATAATATATAATAAAATTTATGAACAAAATAAAACGTTTTTGATGCGTAGCTAAATATTCAGATAAATATTTATAATTATAAAAAAGTGATATTTAAAAGCAAATAAGGAAATATATATAACTGTAACATAGTGTAAATAA
>NW_027115368.1:10185-10565 GCF_000696795.3 Halyomorpha halys | reverse complement strand
ATTTATAACATTTAACATGGTAAAACATTTTACATTTAACACAACATCATGAATACCCATAATGGATAACACACTGTAACAGACAATTGTAAGTAGTGTTTCAATTGTGTAATAGTTATTAATCAGAAATTACACTATGTACTTGAAGTTTTATATTAATTAGTTGAAGAATGTATTTCTTCTAAATAAGAGTATTTTTTTTCATTGTCGGGCATAATTATGCAAACAATAAAGTTGTATTATTGACTGATCCTCAAAACCCACAAAAAAATATATACCTGCAATATTCAATAAAAAAGTTATCAATATATATTGTTTAATTCAGATATTCCCTGGAGTAAAAATTGGGGGATATTACCCAAATTAATTATTATATTGAT
>NW_027115368.1:9453-10135 GCF_000696795.3 Halyomorpha halys | reverse complement strand
TTTCTTGAGATAATAAGTCGTAAAAGTGAATTTTTTTTTAATATTGAAAACTTTTATTTATTAAAAATATAACAATCTGTCACAAATTTGGGCAATGGGTAATAGTGATAATTAATAATTGTACACTTTTTTACAAAGAGCTCCTAGAGGATTTTCTGAGCAACTTGTTTTATAACCTTTCCTTCCAAAACTTCATGTCATTGTTTACTTCTATGTTTTGATTCATTATTATTATTGTCATCCATGGCTTTATTCTTCATAAAAACATCCAAAACAATAATAAGACGATAAAAACAAAAAATACGAGCAAGTAACCTAAAACAGCAACAAATAAAATGGTGACGAGCTCAGCTGGTCTGTTGCATGACGTCATTCTCCATTTAACAGACCTAGTAACAGACTCTCAACCATTTTATATGTAATATCGGTTTAACGTGGCAAAAGAAGGAAATATTTCTCTATTTAACATGAGTTTTTCCATTTAACATGTTAAACTTAAGATGTATGTAAAATACACAGCAATAGAAAATCATAAGTAATGTTTTAATTATAATATTTATTAGTCAGAAATTGCACTACGTATTTGTAGTTTTATATAGTTTTTCTTATTGTAGGGCATGAATATGCAAACAATGAAGTTATGAAACGTCGCCAAAACAAAGTTGTATCATTGACTGATACT
>NW_027115368.1:6632-7804 GCF_000696795.3 Halyomorpha halys | reverse complement strand
ATCCTCTAGTTTTGACAACATTCTTCAAGGGTGATGATGTGGTATTGAAAGGTTTTTGGATACAATGAAAGGATCATTGTTCACTGATAACAGAATTGTGCCAACAGCATTGATAAAAATTGTATTACTAATTTAAGTTTACGTTCTACCTGATTGTGGTTTAAATTAATAGCTGTTTCCATGAACCTGTTCAAGCTCTCATTACTAATATTGGTGCAATAATCTATGTAGGAAATTAACTATCACTAATGTTATAATTTAGGACTATTTTTTAATTCTTTTTTTGATTTATTAATCCTTAATTAAGGATTATCGGTATTATCATAAACATATATATCAATTTCAATAACTTTTTGAGGTTAAAAACTTGCAATAGTTGAATATAATTTATTCTATACTTTTCTTTTCAGTGGTATATCGTTTCGGGACTATTTTCCCATATTTATGCACCTTAAAAATGCTCATATTGGTCATACTTTTAATTTTACTATTGAAATCATGTCACCATGGAAATCATGTCATCTATTGAGAAATTAAAATTAGAATATAATCCTAAATTATAACTGTAGTGATTAGATAATTTTCTGTATAGATTATTGGACTAATATTAGTAATGAGAGATTAAACGGTTTCATGGAATCAACTTATTGTAATGTCCAGTAAAGACACCAGATATTTTATTACATATTATTACAAAATATTTTGACCATATACTTTTATAATACATTGTTATTTACTGCTATAAACTATAAAATATATATAATGAGCAATTAATTCGATCATTATTCCGATGTGAGAATAAAAAATGTATGTTTAATTTTAAGTATATAGTGTAGGAAGATAAAGAAGGTCAATAAAGCTATCAAAATAGTAAAATAAAACTATTTATTGTTAACCAAAGTTTCGCCCCACATAGCTGGGCTTCGTCAGGGCTGTCATATTGAAACTAAATTAATTTATCTTCTTCCAATTTAATTATATATACTAATAATACTTTAATTATAATTTAATTTTTCTTGTTTTCACTTTTCGGACCTTTTTCCTTTAAATTAATAAGCTATCAATTTAATTTATTTATGTGGTATTAATTTTATTAAATATCAAATTTAATAATACAATAAAGTATCATAATATAAAAATATATAAAGTAATTATTGCGAAGAAAGAAATTT
>NW_027115368.1:2402-4542 GCF_000696795.3 Halyomorpha halys | reverse complement strand
GTATTGGATAATGTCCCGAAACGTTGTACCAGCAAAATATAGAATAGTTTATATTCTATTTGGAAGTTTTTTTAGCTAAACAATTAAAAAAAGTATATAATCAATTTCCTAAAAATGAGATCCAGAATTTGTTTTCAAATTTTTGTTGATCGGAAATCGAAACCTGGAAATTGTCCATTATTTAAAAAAATCCATAATCAGGAATAACAATGCAGGATGATAACTATAAATAACAAATTACTACCTTAACATTTGTTACTCGAACTTAATTAATAATGACACTTGTAAATAAGAAATAATAAAGAAGAGGAAGAAAAGGCAGAGTGTATTCCAGCCATGTGATCTGGTACCTGAATCGTTTTATGGTTTGTCTTGGCTTGGGAAGGAATGAACTCCGTATCGTTTAGTATTCAACTCCGAGGAGCGACATTACTATTCTCGACAAGGCACGTCACGTGCCTCCGTAGCCAGTACCTGTAGGTAGGGGCTCGCTTATATGTCTCTCCACTATATGTGAATGTTTAATGTATACCTTTTGCATATGACGATTTATAGTTGATGTAGGAGAAATTTTGAAAATATACATAACTTATCCTCTCAACACGTCTATGAATTTAAGTTTGTGGATTCTAAAATACTTTACAAAGTCCAAAAAGGTTAAAAGCATGTAATCCTTGTTCCTAACCACCCAAACCCACTTGTTTCTAACCTGGCTTAGAAAAAGAAGATGGCCTCGAGATCTTCTTCTCTAGAACCGTTATTAGAGTTCTATCAATGGATAGATTCTCCACATGTCTGTATCATACTATTGTACAACTGACGAAAATTTACTTATAATATTTATTTTTAATACACTGGTAAATTAATTTTTTTTTAAAAACCTAAAAGAACATAAGGATAAATAAACACTGTAAAACTTCTCTCATACTTATCGATAAAATAGTCAAGTGCTATAAAGCAAATATAACTATTTACTAAGGTGCGCCAAAAATAAATAATTTTATCATTGGCAAAATTAATTTCCTTGTGCAATGATAAACTCTTTGATGATTATTAATGTAGGTATTTCTATTTAAAATCAACATATAGAACTTCAGGAGTGAGAAAAACAGTATAAATCAGAGAGTGGCCAACAGATTATAGAACAGAAATTTGGTTATTTGTAAAACGTTTGGTTGTTTTATAAATAACCAAATCTCGCAAAATGAGACACAAAACCATTTTGACTTATACTGTTTTTCTCACTCCTGTAATTGTTCTTTTTGTTAATTATTTTTAGTTTTTATTTCCTTACCCTTTTATTACCTCAAACGTAAACCCAATACATAATGCAAAAATAAGAATTTGTATACAATAATAGACATAAATATCCTTTAATTGTCTTATTATTGTTTTTAGTTCGTCTGTTTTTCTTTTATTTTTATTTTTTACGTACCCATCATTAAAATAAATAAGTACATTAAATATATATAATACATGAAATGTTTTATATATGCTTTTACTGAGTCTTCTCCCTTTGATTGCCTTGTGGCATTATAAGGTGTTGATATAAGTCCAGCTAAGGTGGTATAGTCTAGCTATAGCCCAACACTACGTCATGGAATTAATGACGTGAATCGTTATATGTTTGATTCTTATTCATTTATATTATTAGAGGTTAATTATGATTTATGAGATAATATATGGTTTTGTTTTATATGTTTTATTTCACATATTCAGTTAACTATTATAGTTTAGTATAGTTTTTTCTTCTTCAATTAATTATTTTAGTAATATTCTAAAGAGACTAGCTAAGAATAAATAGAAATTATTATTATATCAGAGTTTGGCCGTCATTGGCGCTGTATCCATTAGGCGTTTGAGTTTCCAGCTAACAGCTTCATTTTATTCTTTCCCCTTTCTTTATTTTACTACCCCTTCTTTTCTCCACTTTTATCCATTTTCCTTACCCACGTTATAAGTTATATTCACTATATTATTATTGGTGTTTTCAAAAATTTTATTTATTTTTTATTCCTCTTCATTTCTTATGGTATACGATGGCATTTACTTATATTTTGCCTTTTTATCAATTATTATTGTTACATATATTTTCTTCCTCTCAATTTTCTTTTTCTTTCCATATTTCAATTTTTAAATT
>NW_027115368.1:0-395 GCF_000696795.3 Halyomorpha halys | reverse complement strand
AGCTCAAGAACGATAAGTCGTAAAATACTGAAATTACATATTTCTGGTAGATATACAGTTGGGACGTGACAGCAACTTTCCCGCCAGAATGGATTTTTGGCATTTTATCGATTTTCTCTGAAACGGTTCAAACGATTTTTATTAACCTGGGTACATCAAAGTAATAATATGTGGTTTTAATAATAAGGTGGTTTTTATCCTCATTGAAATAGTCTAATAAGACTCAAATAAAGACTTTGAAAAAATATTCCTCTGAAGGTCCATTATTATATTTCATATAATAACCAGTTCTTATATTTAAGAATATAAAACCTTATATTTAAGGTCGCGAGGCCATCTTCTTTTTAGACGCCTCGGAGGATTGCCAGGAATGGAAGAGGAAGCAAGGTTAGAAA
>NW_027115367.1:8999-16698 GCF_000696795.3 Halyomorpha halys | reverse complement strand
AATTTAACTTATAACATCATTTTTAACTATTATAGAGATTTATACACTATTATAGTATTAACCCTTCGATGACACGCGTAGATCAAACCTGAACCAACCGTAACCATTTTGTATGATTTAAAAACATTTGTAAGCAACTGCAGATATTTTGGAAATTTCGTTGGTAGTCCTACGTGGGCGAGGAAGTGATAATTCAGAGTAACATTCGTTGGGACTTAGAGAAGAATTTAAAAAATCCCATTTAAAATCTCGTCTTAGTCACTTTTGACCCCAGAGTATCAACGATTTGTGGAAAGTGGGTTTCATTCTTTAATGTCTGTCATTTGTAAATAGATCCTCTTTTTAAACTTACTTGTCATTTCATAAAGATGAATGGACGTAACTTTTAATAATGGCTTTTTCTTTTTTGCTTATTTTCAACTTTAGGAGTGAGGTGTATTATAATAAATGGCGAAAAATGGTAAATACATTGTATTATCAAAAGAAAACGAGCATGGATATCCAATGACGAAGATGAGAATAAAATCCAAGAATTTATAGATGAAAAATCTAGTGATGAAGAGGATGGTGAAAGAGAAGTACCATGGTTGTTTAGAAAGTGAATTCAGCACCGATGATAAATCTAACACCCCTATTTAGCGGAACAACCGTACACGTTTCAAGATAAACTATCCAACAACAATGAGCCTTCAAGTCCCCAAAACCATTTAAGATATTCAAAACTGTAATATTAATACTCATATCTACAAAAATTTTAATTTTGACGATTTCTGTCAGAAAGGTTTCAAAAAATTGCTATTCAAATATTTAAATCTTATTAATTTACTATATTACTTTGTTTTTTGTACATTGATAGATTAATTATTTAAATTTTTACAATAGTTAGTTATTCGAAAAACTATTTAATTAATACAGTGCAGTAATAAATACATTTGGAATCAATTTTGACCCCAAAGTGCCCATAGAGGAGGTCTGACCTGGGGGCATTAATTATAGTCGTTCTCAAGTCATAGAGAGTTGTCCTATTTTTCAGCGACTAATTTTCTAGAACCTCGCTATGATAATAATAAGTCCTTTGAAACCTATATATAATCTAAATATTCGCTTCATGTCTGTGTATACATTTTTTAATATACATTTATAAACGATTTCCAGGGAGGGAACCAAACTCGATTTAGAAAAGTTTCAGTTATACAGAATATGGCGGTGCCCAGAAATGTGAAAGAAGTTTAGAGGTTGTTAGGAACTTTAAATTATTACCGGGGTTTTGGGAGTACCTTGTATTACTCAACAACCTTCTTTAATTCCTCCGACGTCCCAGCGGTCCAAAAATAATCTGAAAAGGAGAAAACCCCGTAACCGAGTGTATGGAATGAATGTATGCTCCGATCGCTCATTCCATCGCTTCGTCTGGCTGGTCAAAGGGGCTGGACCTTTTATAACTGATATACCCGCAGGTGGTCACTGAGGGTACTGTGGAGCCTTTCAATACCTCCTCGGTTCTTATGATGACACTGTCTGACGAGATTCTATCCGGTACGCCGTAAAACTGGAACCATGTGCGTAGGGCTCTTAACACCGCTTCTGCTGACCTCTCTTTCACAGGGTACGCCACAGCTAGTTTGCTAAATACGTCAACCACTGTGACCCACTAGTACCCCTTCCAAGTAAACAAATTCGCTTGAAGATCACAAAGTAGTGCTTCTGCAGTGGGCGTCTCCTGCTGGATTTGACGTTCCACATCAGGGATAGTTTCTACCATCATCGTACAGCGTATAAACAATCGGTCGACCCCAATCTGTTCTACCCGCCAATGAAGCCGAATTTTGTCCCACAGGACAAAGAAGGGGAAGTACCAGGAATTACAGGAAGAACGGTGCACGAAATCACATTGAAGCAGTAAAGGATAACTTACGTAAAGGAGAGGCGATACCCCCAGACACTTTGAAAACATATTGGGCAAGAAATAGAAAGTTTACGGAAGTAAGGGAAAATTGTGGACAGGACTTCGCCCTATAACAGTCCATTGTGGGCAGTACGCAAGAAGAGTACCCCAGGCGAAAATGGGAAAAAGTACTGTGTAGTAATCGATTATCGTAAACTGGAGGAGAGGTGGAGAGGAAGAGCGTCCTGTAGCCTATACCAGTCGGCGTCGCACCGAAGCTGAAGGCAGATACAGATACAAGAACAACAACAACCAGCCACAGAAGAATCAGAAAACAGAGAAGAGACATCCGAAGATGAAGACTCAACCATGGAAAGACCTGCCGAGATGGAATAAATTGATGTAATCATTAATGATAAACGTCGACAAATCCTACGGAAAACCAGAACCTCGGGGCTACTGCAGATGGAGCATGAAAAATACGGCAGAGTCACAGTGGTAGACGTATTTAGCAAACTAGCTATGGCGTACCCAGTGAAAGAGAGGTCAGCAGAAGCGGTGTTAAGAGCCCTACGCACATGGTTCCAGTTTTACGCCGTACCGGATAGAATCTCGTCAGACAGTGGAAGAGAATTTGACAACGCAAGTATCAGGGAAGAGATGAAAATCATGGAGGTGGATTGGCACCGTACACCCCAGGTCATCATAAGGGCCGAGGAGGTATTGAAAGGCTCCACAGTACACTCAGTGACCACCTGCGGGTATATCAGTTAGAAAAGGTCCAGCCACTTTGACCAGCCAGACGAAGCGATGGAACGAGCGATCGGAGCATTCATTCATTCCATACACTCGGTTACGGGGTTTACTCCTTTTGAGATTATTTTTGGACCGCGGGGACATCGGAGGAATAACCATGATACAGCGACTGAGAAGAGTAGATCGCCGTTAATTGTATAGCACGGAGGAAGATATTGGCCAATGTCAGGGACAAAATTGAGAAGGAGAAACGAAGAAGAGTAACTAGACACAATCTCAGTGTTCGTGATCTAATGGGCAACCATTAAATTGGGACGGTGGTGCACCGTAAAGTAGGGACTATTAGATGTAAAGAGCTGCTGAGGTACGAAGGCCCATTCAGAGTGGTCACTATAAGAGAACACAATATTGTCACCATAGAAAGCTTAAAAGAACCGAAAAAGCGAAGAAAAGTTCACCTAGAACAATTAAAGCTTCCTGCAACAGCGTTACCGACGATCTCCTCTCCGTCGATCACCGTGTTTCTATAATCGCGTTTGTGCCCTGTAAGTCCGAACAGAATTTCGAATAGAGCGAATCCCGATACCGTATGCACGGAGTTGTTATAGGCTACCATAGCTCTTATCATAGCCTCGTCTTGTTCCAGGCCCTTATCTATCTGGTACACCCGCAAGTGATCGCTTAACGTACCGTGAAGCCTCTCTATACCTCTCTGGTCTTAGGGTTCACTGGGGTGTTTAGATGCCACCTTACCTCCATAGCTTTAATTTCTTCTCTGACGAACTCCCAGCCCGCATCAGACGATATCCTTTCCGATTCTCTGTTGCATCTACGGTGATCGCGCGGGATAATCAGTCAGCGACTACATTTTCTTTTCTTGGTTTGTACTGGATTGCGAAGTTGTACTGGTTGAGCAGTTCCTTCCATCTAGTGGCCCTAGCTGAGGACTCTTTAAGCTTCCTAACCCATTAAAGCGGTATGTGATCTCCCGAATATCCCGAAAACAAAGGGGTGAAAATGTTCTACCGCTCAGTCGTAATACCTAACAATTTTCGCTCCAGTGCGCTGTACCTTGTCTCTGCATCTGTTAACCGGCAGCTAGCGTACGCCACCCGTCGCTCACCACCCTCGCAATCCTGCGACAGTAACGCCCCCAAAGCGTATTCACTGCGTCCGTGGTGACGATAAAGGTACATTCAAAGTCCGGGAATGCCAACACCGGCTACCGTCTGAAGCGCCTCCATGCATTTCCTAATGTTTCCCACCATATCGGGCTTCACCTGTACCCTATTTCTCTTTTTCAGACTTCATTACGAATCGTCTATAGTAATTCAGAGCGCCCAACAAATTCCTCATTCCCTTAACATCCGTTGGTATCGCCATTTTCTTGATCGCATCTACCTTATTTGCGTCTGGCCTGACTCCCTGTTCCGATATTGTGTGTTCTAGAAAATTTATTTGGTTTCTTCCCAATATTGATTTTTCGCACGATAACTTTAACCCAAATTTCCGGACCTATTCGAACACCTTGCGCAAGTGGGACACATGTTCTTCCTCCGCTTTGATAAAAAAAGAGCAGGTCAACCATGTATACCTGGCACATGGGCTCGTCGATTCCCCGTAAGAATTCGTCATCAATTGTTGGAACGTGATTGGGACATTCTTCAGTTCGAAGGGCATCCTCGTAAATTCTTAATGCCCCCTTTCGAATGTAAAAGCTGTCTTATGCTGATCCTCCGGGTGCATCTTGATTTGCAGGAAGCCGGCCTTCAGATCTAAAGTACTAAAGATCGTTACCCCACCCAGTCTATCTAAGATATCTTCAAGTCGCGGTATCGGGTATCTCTCGTCAACCGTGTTCTCATTAAGGCCCCGGTAATCAATTACTATTCTATACTTTTCTCCCTTGCCTCCCGGTGTGTCCTTCTTCCGCATTAGGGGGCTATTGTATGGGGAGGTACTATCTATGATGATGCTTTGTTTCGTCAGATTTTCTAACTCTTCCCGGATATGCTGTCTAAGCGCATGTGGATACCTCTTCTCTTTTACGTAAGTCATTTTATTTTGTTTCAGGGGGATTCAGTGCATTGTTTGTCCGGTCACCCTAGTAACTCTCTCTCCTTAAACAAAATATCTGCATGTTTGTCTTTCATTTTCCTGTCTCCACCCCTCCCCCCTGGATCGCTCCTATCCGTTTGTTTTCTCCCATTTGAAGCTCGCTACACCGATTTCCGTCTTAGAAGTGGACTCTACTGGGCCCACCCAGGGTGATTAATTGACAATGACATACCTCGATATCCATCTGGAGTTTCCTCTCACCGCCGCTCACCTTCCTCAGCGTCTCCCGGCACATGATGGTGTGGGAGCCCCCGTGTCCACCAGGCATCTTACGCTGCTCACCTTGATGATAGGCAGACCGCTTATCTCTCCTTTGAAATTGAAAACCTCTAATGTACGGTCACTCCTATCCTGGCATCCTTCTCAACTCTCTTGCCTTGATCTCCTTCCCTCACACACTCGGCGCCAACTACTGCTTGGCGGTTTATTGCTCCGTCCTCCTCTTCCTTCCCTCTCTGTTCCTGAGGCTTCTGATGCTTCTAAGGTTTCACTAGAGGACTCACTAGGTCTATAGTCCTCTCGTCTTCTCCGCTGTATCCGCTGGAAATTTATTTCCATCGGTTCCCCTGATCCCGTCTCTGCCCTTCTGTTCATATAAGGGCACTGTCGTGCTATGTGACCTTCATTGCCGCACTCTGAGCGTTGGGCTACCAGGTGTCTTACTTTTCCGCACCCATGGCACTTCCTGTCTTCTTTGCCTCCTCCATTGCGTATTCTGCCCTGGTTCGATCGCCTTTCTCTACCCGTACCTCTATCTTTACCACTATCCCCGGGTTCTCTTCTCTTCCATGGTATTGATAGATTCCTTGTGTGGTGCTCATTTCCATCCTCCATCATCGACATCCATCCTTGCATCCTCCTCCCTAGCGCTCACGTCGATCATGTCTTGAGCACATTCCACGAATGTGCGGTCCCGGGATAAACCTTCCCTTTTATTTTTCTCCTTAGCCAGTTGCACCTTCATTATGGAGTCGATGAAATTCATCTTTCAACTGACACAATCCGCTTTAAGAGTCTCATCTTTTCTGTGGCGAGATTAAACTGTCCTAACAGCGTGGCTGCCTACTGTCCGTAAGATTGCTTGTGCTTTCTCCTCTCTCACAGCATGTAGAAAATGTCTTACTCTGAGGACCACCTGCCTCCTCAACAGGCTTTTTTTAATCTTTCCTTTACTACTGGCCATGCTGTTTCCTCGTCTGCCTGGATATGGTTCAAAATACATCGCTTGATCCGGCATATGAGAGCTGCCTTTAAGGAAATTGCGTCATTCTTGTCCAGCAACTCCTCTGAGACCTAGGCTGCCAACCTCTCCATGATGCCATCTCCACCTTTAATAAAGTGATTTAACTCACCGATTTTTCAAGTCTGAGATGACTTTTCTAATGTCCTGAGAGGTTACTGCTCTTACGTTCATTTTAGCCAACATATTGGCGTCAGTAGCCGTGAGTGTGGTTTCTGGTAGCGGGGGTAGCACCGGAACCGCCGCCGGGACTGCAGGAACTCCGGCAAGCGATTGGGCAACCGGGATCTGTGGCTGTGATTGTCCATCACCATTAACCATCTTGGTCAGTAAAAATAAAAAAAATTACAATATAGGCGAAATAAAAGAAAGAAAGCCGGAGGAAGAAATAGAAAACAAATCCTTGTCGAGAGAACAGTTAAAAAAAATATATTAGAAGAGAGAACAGTCCAAACAAATAAAAATCTTCAATCAGTGAACAGAGTTTCCGGTTCTCGGCACCACTTACGAGCACTTGGACTGAAAGACTTAAAAAATAGGAAAAAGGGAACATAATTATAACGCACGCTTACTGTGGTTTATTTACATAGGCAGTTAGGGACCTGTATACAACTCTAATCCTGAGTACGATAACAGCTGACTGACAGGCCCTATCTACTAATTGAGTGGAACAGCTGATTGATATGTTTGTATTTGGAACAGTTTCTGGAAACCATGCGAGTCATTTCGTATCCCTTTTGTTTATCTTTTACTGTTTACCCTCGGTCGTACACAACTAGTGCCGAAACCATGACATTTGGGTATGGAGGTAACGGCTAATTCTAAAAATAATTTATTTATTTTATTTTTATTTTTTTACTGCACTCTTTACTTGCAATTTTATAGGCGCCTTGTGCGAAGAAAGTTATGCTGAACAATAGTAAATTACAGGACCCAATTCTGAATCAATCGCAGGAAACACATACCGGAAACAGTCCAGGCAAAGGAAAATGAAATTACAGCTCTACCAACAATCACCATGCCACTAGCACTCGCTGGAGTAGATAAAGATTAAGGCGGCAACAACTCAAGATCTTTGGCAAGTAGTGTCAGACCTCAAAAGATTCATCGGAGGGATCACAAAATTAAACCATGTTTAACTGATGGAAAGAATAAGAGTGATAAGAAGTGATAAATAGTTGGCCAGCGTGGACTCAGAGGCTTTAGAGTGGCGGAGGTTTGTAGGAACATATATAGTTTATTATTATCTATATTATTTTTCATTTACATTTTACGGAGGAGTTACAATCCGATCGAGTGAAGTGTCAAACTTAATCTCTAAGCCCTCATTTTAACATTGTACAAATTCATATAAAGAGATATTCGATTTTACAATAAAGCTGTATTCAAGTTGCCTTTGTCGGTTATATATTAAGATTCTCTTCTGTATTTTTTTTGTTCTTTTGATCAGGTCCGATATAAGTTATATATGCATTGCTTATCATTTTTTCTTCTTTTCAGGGACTTTACAAAGCAAGAAATGTAAAAATGGATTTGGAGAAGCACGAGGCGTTCTTCCGTGGGATTTCTGACGAAGAATGGTTGCATACTTACGTAGAAGTCTATTCAGAAGAAAAGATGATAACAAAGAAGTTGACATGCTTAGTAGTGATAGCCACAGTAAAAAAGACCATTCGCCACTGAAAATAGAGAAGCAGAAG
>NW_027115367.1:8216-8530 GCF_000696795.3 Halyomorpha halys | reverse complement strand
TTGTTCACTGCATCCGTTCTGTAGGTCCTCCTGGTGTACATCCATCTGGGCGCCTCCTGCAGTTACCAGGCTGGTCTAGCCCTCCATGTCTCAGTCTGGGTCAGCTTCCTCCTCTTTTAGTGGCTCGCCGATGTTGAATGGTCAAGTCCTTCCCATTGTGAAATGAGTTGGGCCAACCACCTCCTTCCACCCGTAAATGAACTCCCTGAAGAAGGGATTATTCTCTTCTTCAATCAAACAGGGAAAGTTCGACTCGGCGAGGGTGAAAATCCCGGTCTTTCTCGACAGCCTGGCTCGGTGTCCTTCCATGGCGG
>NW_027115367.1:6335-7773 GCF_000696795.3 Halyomorpha halys | reverse complement strand
ACGCATGATGAAAATTTTCTAAAGCATTTAATTCTGCAAAGGATGTACAAGTACCTTGGAATTTTCCAATACAAAACAGAAAATAAACTAATAACCTTAAAAAAGCAAAGCATTGTATTTTTGCATTTTTCGGTATAAGGTGGGCTAAAATTGGACCATTCTAGGTCGATTACAAAGGTTCATTTTTAAAAATTAAATCTTAAAATTATTGTTTATTATCAGTATTTTTACTAGCAATGATCCAGATTTAACATTTTGTTTTTTAAGGAAACGAATTTAATTAACCACAAATAGCCATTATACAGATTTGGGTATTAGCTAACTAATATTTAGTTAATAACTAACAAACTACTAGCTAAATAGTTGTCAGAATCAGTTCCCTTAAAAAGTTGGAACTAATTTAGCAATTGACTATTAATTACCACCAAATCTAAAAATTTTTTTTAAAAAATTAAATTAATTTATTTTACAACTGTACAACATAATACAATAACTAAATATGTTGTATGTTTCATATAAACCTGAAAATCTTGGGAAGGAACAACCCATCAGTGGTATTTCAAACATTAATTTAAATTAGAAGGTCCCGTGGCCATCTTCTTTTCTGACGCCTCAGAGGATTATCAGGGATTGTTAAGGATGAAAGATTAAGAATTAATGGGTTAGGATGGTTAAGGAGTTTAGAATGAAAATACTGCAACGGATGGGATGTTAAGGTCTTTGTGAAAGAGTTTATTTGTAACGTAATAAGGAGCATTAAGGATTTCACGTAGGATTTTGGATTGTAAGGATTGGATGCGGGAGGAATTTGATGGTTTGGTTGAGCCCCAGAGCTCAATTCCATATGTCCAAATTGGTCTGATTATCGTAGTGTATACTAATTTTTTGTAGTGAATGGGAAGTTTAGAGCGTTTGTCAAGTAAGTGTTGTAGCAATCGGAATTTACGAACAGTTTCTTGTCGTTTCAGTCTTATGTGTGGATTCCATGTAAGTCTCTTGTCAAGATGCAGTTCTAAGTATCGAATATGTTCAACAGGCGTTAGTGGGGTATTTAAAAAGGATACTGTAGGACAGGAGGAGGTATAGGTTTACGACAGAGACTAAAGGTAATCTGATGCGATTTGTAAGGATTTATTTTGATTCTCCAGTTTTGACACCATGCTTCAATAGATGTTATATGTGTCTGTAGTGTTTATGATGCATTAGTTGGGTCGTTGTTTACAGACAGTATGCATGTGTCATCAGCGTATGTTGCTAGGAATGTGTGAGGGTGGGTTGGGATGTCAGCTGTATTAACCATATAAAGAATGGGACCTAAGATACTGCCTTGAGGAACACCGGCGGACTGAGAAAAGAGAGATGAGTAGGCTAGATTATGATTTACTTTAAAGGTTTTATCAGTGAGGTAGCAGCGGATTATATAGGAAATATGTAGGGG
>NW_027115367.1:0-280 GCF_000696795.3 Halyomorpha halys | reverse complement strand
AAGTTCTTCTCCTAGAACCACTTTGTTTTTATTGAACTCTTATAATGCAGAATTTGTGTTTTTTAGGCGTTGCATATTTTTGTATTTTTCGCAACTTTTGTAGTTAGGAGGATGACCTTATTTCCCACAGAGTACGCATTTAGCTGGAGTCTCTCGAGTCTTCTGACAGGTATAAGATGGATGTGAGCCAGCACATTTAACAGATCTTGCTTGATGGTGGCAGTAAGCTTTTGTGTGGCCAAGATTCTGACACTTACTGCATTGGACAATTTCAGCCCTG
>NW_027115366.1:3018080-3023440 GCF_000696795.3 Halyomorpha halys | reverse complement strand
TCAAAGTTCTTCATTTTGTGGGACCGCCACTCAATGAAAAAAGTCAACGTCCCACGCCGGATTGGAACCGGCACCGCCAATAGACATCAAATTGGTAAGCCTGTGTCTTAACCACTGAGCTATGGGCGGCCCCCAGTTATGATGTTATATTGATAATTGTTTTTGTTTTGAAATAATTGAAAATTATATGACATCGGTAATAGGCCCGTAATACAAATCTTCGTTTAATGAATTGTGACAGATTAATAATTGAGTTATGTAAGAAAAAATATTATGTGTAAAGGAATAATATTTTAATAATATGAAAACAGTTTTTAGTTTGTCTCCTTGATAATGGCCTAAGGGCCGAAACGTCAGAGAATCAAACAAACTAAGTTGAGAGGAAAGGGATCATTTGAAGTTATGTTATTATTAATTATTAACCAATTATTATTATTTACCAATCTAAAACAATCAATGAAATAAATAAAATAAAAAAATTATATGAATAATAAAGAATAATTTATATAATATTTAAATTCTATGTAGTTATTTGTATCATGTTTTATTTCAATTGTTTATTAATATCATTAAAAAAAAAGAAGAGGAAAATCGCTGTGTAGATGAATGATTTATCTTATTTATTGATAAAGTCAGTTTTCAATACATTACTATTTGGTAATACACATTCAAAATAAATGGTATTTCATAATGTTTCTATGACTAATAATTTATAAATAAATAATATTATACTAATATAATTATTGTATATACAAGATTAAAAGGAAAAAAATAACTACTGAAAGATTAAGTATAAAAATTAAATTACATGGAAATCATTTATGAATAAATTTCATTAGATTAGATTATTTGATTATTCATTGTTTTATTTATTTATTTTAATATGTGGACCTGTCGATTTGTGTGTTTAAACTTATTTATCCATTCTGTTTCTGTAACTGGCTTTTTATTATATTTTCCTTTGGATCTATGTGTTAGTCTTGTTCTCGTAGAATGTATTTATTTGTTTGTTTTTGATAAACTGATCTACTGCTGTGACTATTATTAATGGTCTGATCTCACATTGACGTCTAATAGTGAATTTGTTTAGCGGGTTACTGGAGAGGATCTAGAAGGGTGAATTCGGGAGAGCGAATTTGTTGATCGGGTGAATTAAATTGTGAAATGGTGAAATTGAAGGAAAAGAAAAAGAAGGAGTGAATTGAAATATTTGTATTTGGTGTATAGACTGAAATAGATTGTAAAAGGAAACTGTAGGGAAAAAAATTGTTTTCTTTCTATTTTATTATACCCTGTAATTTATATATGTCCGATTACGGATTGATAAGTATGCTGTGTGATATAGCAACCTGATGCATTTTGGGCAGCATAGGTGAAATATAAAGTATTTCTCTCTCTCTCTCTCTCTCTCTCTCTCTCTCTCTTAATTATATATTTATAATAAAAGGATATATATTTTCTTTCTTTTTTTTTTTTTGGCTTCTATTTCTCATTTTGTTATCATTTATTTTGTATTTATGTAAATATCGTGTGAGTGATCTTTTTGATTCCCATTACCATTGCCTATAAATATGAGGCATAATGTAATATTACACAATAATAAAAAAATAAAATGATATACATATATAGTACCATTTTATGAAAAAAGGAAGAAGAGAAAGAAAGCCAAAAATAAGAATAGATAATCATTTATTTAATTTGTTGATAAAGTCAATTTTGAATCATATATTAACTCAGTCATTTCGTTTAAATTTATCTTCTTTAGTCTGAATGAATTAGCATTAATTTTAGTCTTCTCTCATTCATCCATATTCAAGTGAGGGAAATTACAATAAAATTTTAGAATTACAAATATGGCCGATTGTGTAATATCATTGAGTATTTAAGAGAAGTTTATTTAAATAATATTTATTAAAAAAATAATAATATAATGAAAAAATTAGACAAAAGAGGTGCCCAAAACTGGGAGTAAAAGAGAGAGCTGAGTGAAACGTGGAACGGGCATCGAGTGTATTTGGTACAATTATGTCGGAAGTGGGCGTTCTGTCCTTATTTCCTATATCCACTCCCACAACATAACTTTGGGCTATTCGATTGTTTCGATTATATCGAATGACATGTATCGATATTATCGATAAACATTTTTATGGTTCCATATCAACTGATTCCATAAGATAGAGATGGATTCACAAGCTTGTCACTTACCGCAGAGAGAAATGCATTATTTATCTATGCTGCCCAAATAGATTGGGTTGTTTCCACACACATCGGACATTTATACACTACATATATTTACATGATATAATAACAATTTTTTTCTACTTTTTCCTTATAATAATAATAATAACAAAATATTCTTTATTTATCCTGGGACAGATCCTTTTAGAATAATATTACAGGTGTCAAAGTTATACTGTGTTATGACCAATAAAGTATTTAAAATTTTTTTTTAAATATTTATTTATTGCTATTTACAACTGTACATTATAATACATTTAATAAAACTGATCTCAGTTAAATTGGAGTGTTACAGGCGTGTAGAGAAACTACCCATTGGTACCACTCTAATCACGTTTTACATTAGCATGTCTTATAGATATCTTCTTGTCAGGCAATTTTATTTGTGGCAAAGGAGCATTGAGGATTTTACGAAGTATTTTGGATTGCAATACGAGGATGATTGGATACGAGAGGAATTCGAAGGTTTAATGGAGGCCCAAAGCTCAACTCCATATCCAGATTGGCCTTAGTACAGTCATGTAGATCAGTCTTCATTTCTAATTTTTTTTTTTAAATTTATTTATTGTTATTTACAACTGTATACACATATATACAACAAGTAAATTGGCTGTGGGTGACATAGTGACATGATACAAACATGTGGAGAATCTACCCACTGATAGCACTCCAATAACATCTAGAGGAGAAGATCTCGAGACCATCTTCTTTTTAGACGCCTAGAAGGATTATTAGGTAATAAAGGAGAAGCCAGGTTATAAACAAGTGGATTTGGGTGGATGGGAAGTTTTCGATGGAAGGAACGGTATCTGGTTCTGGCCAAATCGGCAACATATGGAACATTGAGGTCCAGATGGATGACTTGATTTTTGACAAAGTAAGGAGCATTAAGGATTTTAAGAAGGATTTTGGACTGTAAGGATTGGATTTTGGAGGAATTTGATGGTTTAGTGGAGCCCCAAAGCTCAACTCCGTATGTCCAGATAGGCCTTATAATAGTCATGTAGATCAGTCTTTTGTAATGGATTGGCAATTTAGACCGTTTGTCTAGTAAATGTTGTAATAGTCGGAATCTGCGAGCAGTTTCTTGTCTTTTTAGTCTTGTATGAGGATTCCATGTTAGTCGTTTGTCGAGATGTAGTCCTAAGTAACGGATCTGTTCTACAGGAATAAGTGGGGTATTATTAAAGGATACTGTAGGGCAAGAGTTCATGGGTTTACGGGTAAATGTGATTTGGTGGGATTTATTGGAATTAATTGTAATCCTCCAGTTTTGGCCCCTTTCTTCAAGGGTGGTGATGTTGGAGGGTTTGGGATACAATGTAAGGATCATTGTTCTCTGACAATAGATATGTATTGTATCATCAGCATACATTTTTTATTTTAATTTAATTTATTTCTAAGTTTAAGAAATAAAGTGTTTTTAATTTTTAGCAAATAAAAAATCATTTAATAGAATTAGTATTGGATTGACATATAATAACCAAGAAAAAAATGTATGCTTTTTGAACTACTCGCTAAAAATGCTTAATTTTTTTAATAAGACAGAGAATGGAGTAGGTCCACCAAATGCAAAAACTAACATCCATATAATTATCAACCACCTCATTATATCTACAATTTTCCATAGCCCAGTCATTCAAAATTTATTAACCCTTTTAAACATATATGTTTCATTTTGGCAATTCACTCAAACCCAATCAGCTAACCAAAAGTGAAGTGTTCCTGGCATTAAGGTGAAGGTATACCTCCTACAGCCCGGAAGAAAAAAGAAAATAAATAAAAAATAAATAAATAAATAAATAAAGAAAAAAAATAATCAAATCAAAAAATAAATAAAATTTAACGAATATTAGCAAAATTCAATAAGCTGTGGATGGCGTTGATGACCAATGAAGTTTGGCGCCACTAAACAACCAAACAAACAAACAAATCTCGTACACCTTGTGTTAACAAGTGATCCGGGAAGAAAAACGTCCTAAAAATCACAAAAACCTAAGCGTTATATTATTTTAGCATGGAATAGAAATTGTTTTTTTAAACTATGAATTCTATTATTAATTCTAATAATTAAAACATAAACAAAATAATTAAAAAATCCTATCCCAATTTAAAATCAAGTTTCACTTTATTATCCATCTGAGAGGAGCATACCAGACGGTTCTGAGGAGCCAGTTAAGCACTAATCCATATTGACCTATTACTCTTAATTTGAAATATGTTATGTTCAGTCATAAAAAAATGGTAACTGAAATTCTTTATGATTTTAATTTTTTAGAATTTCCCGCTTTTTAAAACAATTTTTGCCCCTATTTTTATCCTTGCTATTCCCTAACATTGCTAGATATCCTAAAGTTAAACGTATCTAACATTAATTTTTTTTTCATTCTTACTAAGAGGTAATATTGTGCTAACATTAAATAGAAAGCGAAAGACATATTTTTTAAAAATTAATTTCATTTTAAGTAGATCAAATAAAATCATGATTTTCTTACAAAGAATGTAATTTTGTTAGAAAATATATATATTTTTTTCTGGGAACCGGATACATCCAGACGATCATATCCTGTTACAATATCGATACCAGAGAGGAGTGCTGCTATAGTGAAAGAGTCGCCTGTACGTCGGGAATGTGTGAGACATCTGTCAGCTGTAACTTGAGACATGTATTTCCGTTTTGCTAATAAGCCAGGGAATCGCAGAGCTGCTGACCATGGCAGATCCCCAGTGTGTGTATGCAACTGTACCCTAGCCGTTGGGACACCGGACCCCACCTTATGACACTTGGAAATTCGAGAATATCATCTCATTCAGGACTTTTTAACTATGATTTCATAATATGAAGAGTTTCATATCAAAACTTAATCTATCTGTTTATGGAAAGTATAGTTTTAAATTGTAGGAAGATAGTCAATAAAGATATCAAAATACTAAAAGAAAACATTTATTGGTAACCAACGTTTCACCCCACTTTGCAGGGTTTCGTCAGCTCCCATTTTTTTTTGTTTTTTGTTTTATTTATTTATTGATATTTACAACTGTATAAAAAATACAACAAGTAAATTTGATCATGATGACATAATGATATGATACAGGATGTAGAGAAACTACCCAGTAGTAGA
>NW_027115366.1:2993887-3017400 GCF_000696795.3 Halyomorpha halys | reverse complement strand
CATTCTTCGAGGATTGTGATATGGGACTGTAGAGTTTGCGATGCAATCAAAGGGTTATTACTAACTGTGACCATACATGTGTCATCAGCATACGTGGTAAGGATAGTGTTAGGAGTTGTTGGGATGTCAGCTGTATAGACGGTGTAGAGGATAGAGATGGGAGAATAATACCTTGAGGAACACCAGCGGATTGAAAATAAAGGGATGAATAGGAGCCATTGTGGTTTACTTGGAATAATCTATTACGAATAAATAACAAATGTAGTTTATTATATAACTTTTATTATCTGACATTACTTTCTTTATGACTGGACTTGCAGAGCTTGCTTATTGGTTCCATCGCCCCTGGTCGAGGAGATAGCGAACAGGAACATATCCAAGGAGACCAACAACTGTTTGTTCCCATTTTTTTAAAATTTAAATTTTTCCTTGTTAAACAGGTATTACAAATAACATTTTCTTAAGTTTATTCAATTTTGTTTATTTGAAAAAATTAACTGTTTTCAATGTTAGTAATCTCAGGCAATTAATAAAAACAAAATATTATAAAATTTTATGGATGAGACCTTAAATTCGAACTATTGCATTACGGCTTCCTTATATTACATTATGTTTAACTGTGGTGTTCTTGGCAAGAGCCAGCCAGAGATGGGCAAAATAGTTGTAACAAATAGTTAAAGTTGCCATGGATACGGCCCTCATTCATGAATGAACCATTCATAAATAAATATCGTAGCCATGGCAACTTTATCTATTAGTTTCAAATATAGATAATTTTTGAAAGAGCTAAATTCATATTTGTTATTACCACCTCGAGAAACCCTAAAAGTACGAATTTTCCTAAGAATAGGCAAACAAAATTTGTTTTCAGATTTTTTTTAAGAGTAGCGGAATAGGAGGATAAGTAAAAGATAAACTACCAGCGCACCGCATAACAAAAAAACATTGCTTAAGTGATGTCGCGAGACATTTTAAATATAATCTAACGCCTGTTGAACAGATTCGACACTTAGGACTCCATCTTGACAAGAGACTTACTTGGAATCCACTTACAAGACTGAAACGACAAGAAACTGCTCGTAGATTCCGATTGCTACAACACTTACTTGACAAACAATCTAAACTTCCTATTCACTACAAAAAATTAGTATACACTACAATAATCAGACCAATTTGGACATATGGAATTGAGCTCTGGGGCTCCACCAAACCATCAAATTCTTCCCGCATCCAATCGTTACAATCCAAAATCCTTGATGCTCCTTATTACGTCACAAATAAACTCATTCACAAAGACCTTAACATCCCATTCGTTGAAGATTTGACCCAAAACAGATTTGCGTCTTTTCATTCCAAACTCCTTAACCATCCTAACCTGTTAATTCTTAATCTTTCATCCTTAACAATCCCTGATAATCCTCCGAGGCGTCTGAAAAGAAGATGGCCACGGGACCTTCTAATTTAAATTAATGCTTGAAGTACAACCGATGGGTGGTTCCTTCCCAAGATTTTCAAGTGTAAATGAAACATACAACATATTTACCTATTGTATTATTTTGTACAGTTGTAAATTACATTAAATAAATAATTAATAATAAAAAATTTTTTCTATCGTTATAAAAATTCAAATTGTAGAATTCCTTGAGGTTGGATTAACGAATAAATTTCGTTCCTGCCTAGAAAATAAAATTTAACAAAAGATAACGAAGCAAAACCTTGATTCATCGGCTTTTTCTCTTCGAATATGTATTTTTCCGATTTTCTCCTTTATCTATTCATACAATTCATTAATATTTTGTATTTATTTGTTGTTTAACATTTTAATGTTCATAATTAAGCCATAATTTCATCAAAATCGTTAAAACCGTTTTCGATTAAATATGAAAAATAGATTCTGATTGGTCATTTTTATTGAGAAAGTTTCTGTCACATCCCAGGCTGGTAGTTGCTATAAATACATTGAAGGATTTACGCCGTTTTTCAATTTCAGGCGCTTTTTAAATATTGCTGGACGTCTCCTCTTCCCAATCTAATTTTAAAAGTGATATAGGACCGTCGCTTTCTGGGGGTCTTATTGGGGCGGGTTCGGCGTAGAAGGATGTTTTTTTTTTTTTAGTTATGATCTCCTCTTGTGAGATTGTGACATGCTTACATCGACTAACCTACTCGCTATAATTGTCTGTTTAAAAAGTCAGATAAGTAAAGCTGGAATGGAGGGCGGGAGTGGAGGGTTTCACGCCGTTTTTCGATATCAGGCGCTTTGATTTTTTTTTTTTTAATCAACAAAATAGAATTAACTTGACTCAACAAAACTAGACCGATCTTGGCAGTGGTTTCGGGTTTTTTTTGGTAAAACTTTTGCAATACCAGGTTATTTGGATACAGGGGACCTCAAAACGTGTATTTTTGTCGAAGACTCAAATTGGAAATTTTTAATAATTTCATTAAATCAAAATACTTAATTTTAAATTCTTTAAATTATCATTAAAATAAAAAAAAAGTTGAAAAAAAAGTTAGTTGAATGGAAATCGATTTTGCTTTTTATATTGGTATTTTAAAAGAAAAAAGTACATTCCTGGGATTTGTTTACGTTTTTATATACGGAATGAAAGTTGTTTCGAATAACTAGGTTGACTTTCCTGACATTCCGAGGCAAGTACCAATGACCGCCCTTTTGAAGAAGGAGGAAAACATGAGCTGATTGGAAGATGGTTGCCATGGTCGAAAGTAAGGCCTTCCCCATTGGCCGGATCTTCGCTGAAGAAGGTACTCAGAGGTAATATTTATTTATTTGCTCAAAATTAAATATCTTGACCTAATACCAAGAGATAGTAATAAAGATTACTAAGTTGAGATGGTGATGAAGTTGTATTTACTTACTTTTTACTTGCCTATACATATACATAGTATCTAAAATTGTATATTATAGGGTGGGGTATTCATGTTGTATTAAATATAAAACCTTAACATGTTAAATGCTATTTTTATATAAAAGTTTAGGACTGTGAGAAGGCTAATTTATTAAAGTCTATGTTATATTTGAAATGCAGTGGAGCTCCCAGTGGATTTTCTAGGCAACTTGATTTATAACCTTGTAATATTTACGACAATTAGGGGATGCCGGTACCAGCGTGGTCTGTCAATCCAAAGTTGCGAGTTCGAGTCCCCGGCACTATCCGGGATTTTTTCAAGCATATTATTATACAATACTAACTCAAAGCCTCCCCCCGGGCATTTGTGTTGAAAATAAAACATGGCGGCTGTTCCAAAGCGATAAAAAAAACTATTTTTTCATTCGGAGCTCTATATCTCCAAAAGTAAGAACACCACAACAAAACCTAGGAGAACGTCATCTAAAGAAGAGCAAATTTACTAAAATATGAGCCCTAATAGAGTTATTTACGTTAAATAGTTCTCGAGTTATAGCTTTTTAAAAAACAACATTTCAATAAAATCTTGTATGGAACGTACTGAAAGATTAATAGTTAGTAAATTTATTTTGAAAAATCTATATCTCGTACAGATGTCTATTAGCAATCAAGTTAAAGCTAGTTTAATGTGCTATAAAGTATATGACGTTTATTTTCGTAGGAGTAGTAGATTTCATGAAATTTGCTAAAACAAATCGATTTATAGTTGTTCGGACTAATTTTCATTACCAAATTTATATTCATATGTGATTATCATAAAACCTACTACCTCTACGAAGATAAGTGTCATAAATTATTTCATAGTAAGTTAAATTTCCTTTATTTTGACTGTTAACAGACCTATGTACGTCTTATGGATCTAGAGATATATTTTTATAAAAATCCAACATTTTATACGAACAACTAGAAATTAACATTTAGTGAGTTTATTTTGTCAAATATCATAAAAACTACTATTTCTACAAACATAAACATTATTAACTATTTTATAGTAACTTTAACGAGCTTTAATTTGAGTGCAGACAGACATCTGTACGTTCAATTGTTTATAAAATAAAGTTTTTCATAAATCTAACTTATTGTCCGAACAACAATAAATCAATTTATTTTAGCAAATATGATGATATTTCTACGAAGATAAAGTTCATAATTTACTTTATAGTGCAATAAACTAGTTTTAATTTGATTGCTAATAGACATCTGTACGTCATATAGTTCCTGAGATATAGATTTCTCAAAATAAATTAACTAACTACTAATCTTTCATTAGATTTTTAATAAATGTTGCTTTTTAAAAGGCTATGTCTCGTGAACTATTGGACGTAGATAGCTCTATTAGGGCTAATATTTCAGCAAATTTACTCTTCTCTTTTTAAATAATGTTCTTTTTGATTTTCTAGCCAACTGTTGTTGGTAGTTTTTTAAGATACAGAGCTCCGAATGAAAAATTAATCCTTTTTTAACATTTTGAAACAGCCACCATTTTTTATTCCTTCTACCTATACTTGGCAGACTCATCAGTTTTCACTAGTAACTATACATATTTTTCATTAAAGTAATCAAAAAATGAGATAACTGCCTTTTTTTTCCCCCGGCTCTCGTACTATGAGAAGATGTTTGTATTTCAATGAAGAGCACACATTTTTTTTTCCTTAATAATAATTTTATATAATTATTATTAAATTAAAATATTTATATTTCTTCATTCCTTTTGGAATTTATAACTTTATATTTTATTTTTTTAATCATGTTATTTTAATTAAATATTTAATTACCAACATACATGTTTTATTTCCCACATTATTTTAAATAATTTTCATTTAGTACATATATTTACTAATTAGATTTTCATAGGTATTTTATTGTTTGTTGTTTCCTTTTGGTTAATTCTAATATTATTACTTTTCTCATGCAGCCTTTATCATCTTATAATACTTAAACTGTACATTTCTTTCAATGCTGTTTTGTAACTATAATGTTGTTTTCTTATTTTCTAATCATTCTGTAATTCTTTTAATTCATTATGGTTGTTATCTTTTGTTCTTAGCCCTGATAAAGGACTGACATTTTGGCCAAAACGTTGGATTTAATAAACAAATTTTTATTCTTCACCAACTCACCATCTTTTCCTGATTTACATAAATTCACTTCAAAGAAAATTAAGATGAAAGGAATATGGTCCGGGTGCGGTCAAGAAAAACTCAAATAGTAGAAATATACTATTTTAATGAGCCAACGTTTCGCCCCACGTTGCAGGGCTTCTTCAGGGCTATTTTGACGGCAGTCAAAACTAAAATGTTGGCTCATTAAATTAGTATATTTCTACTATTTGAGTTTTTCTTGACCGCACCCGGACCATATTCCTTTCATCTTCACACACGGTCAATCAATAATCTTCCACAAAGAAAATTAAATTCTCCACATGACAAAAAAAAAAAAATAAATCATCCAAGTTGGACCAGGAAAAATACCGAAAAATATTAAACTTTATATCATGTTTAAAAAAATATTCAAGAGGTCTAGTCCAAGAAAATATGGAAATTATTGTACATTTTATTTTTAGAAAATAAAAACTTTTATTTGTATTTATAAAATGATAAATGTACATGCTATATAATTAAGTGTCTTTTTTCTGCTTGTAGTTAAGTGTTAAAAATATACAATTTATGTCCACATAATTTTTTTCACGTTTCAATAATCGATAATACGGATATCTCCATCGATTGTAAGAAGTAATGAAACTCGCGCGAGCCTCATTGGACCTACCTCAAGCTAGGTAGCCCCGTGTACGCTGTACAGGGTCAAGCTAATACAAATATTATGGTTTGCCAGTGTTTGCTTTGCCTGAGGAATGTCCAAACTGTAATATCCTTCGAGATATGGAAGGAGGAGAAGAGGCGATGTACACGTAGGGTTCAAGACCACTCCGCGAGGCCACTGACCAGAGGAGACTCCCGCGCTAGCTTCCAGGAAGGTCTTCTGGAGCCAAAGAGAAAAAATAGTTCCAACGAGGTCTCTTCTCTTTGCTATTAGCTCAGGCCGTGGATGACTCACTCTGATTCAGGACTATTAATATCTTTTAATGACTCCACGTTGGTGCCGGGATGTTCCGATGAGTTGTACGATACTCATTGTAGTGCTTACGTAGTCATAATTTTAGATTTAAATAATTATATAATACATTTAATTACTTATTATTCAGGTTAACTTTTTTTTTTTTTATACCCTCCATTGAAAAAATAAAGAATAAATAGGTACAAAAAGATTTCAGTTGAAGTGTGCACTTAGTACAAGAGCCGTGAAGAAAAAAAAGTAGTTATCTCACCCCAATTTTTGATAACTTGAATGAAAACTATGTATAATTACTAGTCAAAATTGATGATTCTGCCAGGTATAGGTAGGGGGAATAAAAAATGGCTGTTTCAAAAACTTAAAAAAACATTAATTTTTCATTCGAAGCTCTATATCTTAAAAACCACCAACAACTCTAGAAAATCTAAGAGAACACTATTTAAAGAAGAGTAAATTTGCTGAAATATCCCTAAAAGAGCTATTTACGTCCAATAGTTCTCGAGATATAGCTTTTTAAAAAGCAACATTCCATAAAATTGTACTGAAATATCAGTAGTTAGTTAATCTATTTTGAGAAATCTATATCTCAGGAACTATGAGACGTACAGATATCTATTAGCACTCAAATTAAAGCTAGTTTAATGGACTATAAATAAGTGTATAACCTTTACCATAGTAGAAATTGTAGTTTTCATGATATTTGCTAAAATAAATTGATTTATAGTTGTTCGGACAATATGTTTGATTTATGAAAAACATCATTTCAGAAACCATCTGATGTACAGATGTTTGCCAGCGCTAAAATTATAGTTAGTTAAATTTTCTACAAAAAAGTTAATTATGTTTTTGACATGATATTTGACAAAATAAGCTTACAAAATGTAGGATTTTTGAAAAAAATATATCTCTAGATCCATAAGACGCACATATGTCTGCCAACACTGAAAATAAAGGAAATTTAACTTACTATAAATTTAACTATGCATAGTTTTCATTAAAGTAATTAAAAATTGGGGTGAGATAACTGCATTTTTTCTCCTCTTGGGATCTTGTACTAACTGTATGTGCAGAGTCGATGGAGTCGTGTGCGCATTGAAACTATAAAAGTCAGATTAGCTAATTTACAGAGTATCATATCATATTTATAATTTTATTAATTCATATTGTGAGAGCAGCTTTTTGTGTCCAGCACAAATATACAATATTTTATTACTATTTTATATATTTATCATGCAAATTATCAATAAAAATCATATCTTTAATTTTGTTTTCATTTTTCAATTTCAATCGGGATTGATATATAAAATTCCATGTTTAAATTGTCTAGCTATCTATATAGGTGAAACAAAGCAAATGTTCGGGGATAGAATATATCAACGAAGGAATGATACAAGAAATAAAGAAAAGGATCCAAATAAAACAGCATTAGTACAGCATGCAGCTAAAAATCAACATAATTTTGATTTTGATAACACTATAATTTTACATAAAGAAAACAATATGTTCAACAGAAAAATACTTGAGTCAATGTATGTATTAGAGAACATAAATTATACAGTTAATTTTAAAACAGATACTTGAATGAAAATTATGTATAATTAATAGTCAAAATTGATGATTCTGCCAGGTATAGGTAGGGGGAATAAAAAACGGCAGCTGTTTCAATACCTTAAAAAAACATTAATTTTTCATTCGGAGCTCTATATCTTAAAAACTACGAACAGCACTAGAAAATCTAAAAGAACATTATTTAAAGAAGAATAAATTTGCTGAAATCTTATCTCTAAAAGAGCAATTTACGTCAAATATAGATATATAGCCTTTAAAAAGCAACATTTCATAAAGAAATCAGTAGTTAGTGAATTTATATTAAAAAATTTATATCTCAAAAACTATTCCACGTACAAACGTCTATTAGCACTCAAATTATTTATTTATTTTTTTTGCTCTTACCTCCTGTAACAAAGAAGAAGGCATTTACAAATATACATTACATATACCGGCTATTTCATTTTCTTGTTTTGCCTTGGCATTATAAGAATGGTTGATTGTAACAATTTATTGTGATAATTAATTAGTGAGTATGGTGGTGGACATCAAGAGCTGCTCTCTTAATATGAGTTAGTAAAAAATGATTTGGTGGGATATTTGCGCGTCACAGAGATATTGCTTACAAATCTACTGACATTACCAAGTACTGTGTAAATTGGTGAGCCCGAGTAGAAGTTTTTACAGTTATATCTTTTATATATATCTATATATATATAAATAAAAGAGAAGGCGAAAATTATTAACTAAAAAAATTCTTTTTTTGTTTATATAAAAAATTGTATTTTAAGGTTTATCAAGGCCGAAATAACAAATATAAATTAAATTCTTGCCAAGAGTACAATAGTTTAACTAAAGAAAACGAAGCAGTCATGCGATCGGGAAAGATGGGATGGGGGGGGGGAGAGGTTATCGACTTTTTAATACGCTTTATATATTTTTATATTTTATTTATTCATATATGTTTTAATATTTCGTATTTGCCTATCGCTTATTATTGCTAAAAATTAGAAACTGATTATTTTTTTTTTTAAATAAACAAATATTAAGATATTATAAATAAAGATCTTTTGTAAATTCGCTATTTAGACCCTGTGAGAGTGTTACAGTGAGAATAAGATTAAAGATTACTTAATTTCTCATTGTTTCACTGAGTTTAATCAAAACCATAAGAGTCGTTTTGGAGGAAATCGAAAAAATATGGGAAATATCGATTCTGTAAAGTGGCACTTTCAATGTATCGATTTTGGCAAAATTATTGCTGTCGCATTCCAGGCAAATAGCCACCTTAAATATGAAATTTTCGTTTTTTGAGCTAAGCCTTTCACACACTGACTATTTTGCGAAAACTATTTGGACGCAGTTGACCTCGCAACGTGTATTTCTGCTAATAACTCGAATTCGAAATATTTCACGATTCCAATGCTTTCCCATACTGTATATTCCATATATAGGTACCGGTACCATTTGGTGGGGAGGGGGGGGGGCAATTCCGGCAAGTGGGCCTAGTGTCCTTTTTGCCAACCCCTGGCGGCTACTTGACTAGCCGCCGCGTTCTAACCAAGGTGGAAGAGTCAAGATTCATTCTCAGGAGCACCGAAAAATGAATGTTATAAACTGCCCCAGGTGGGAATCAAACCGAGCGCACTGAGACCTGCGTCCCAACCCGCGCGGCCATCACGGCCCTCCATATATAGGTAAGTGTAAGTAATATAATATGAGACTGTCTTAGGTAGTAAACCTAAATTGTAAGTAAACATTTAAACTATCAACAACACAAGTATTTCAATAATTTCAACAAGCTCTTATATCTTTACACAGTACATGAAATCAATGAGAAAATATACTTTAGTAATATACAGTTTTATTAATATTTTAAAGTACTATTAAGAATGTTAGTAGTATATTTTTTTTATTTTAAAAAAAAGAGATATTGATTTCTCTTTATTTCCCATATACTGCGACATCTATCGGGCAAAACTAAAACTAGAGATAGGAATAACTTTTTTTTTTAATCATTTATTTATTGTTATTTACAACCGTATAACATATATACAACAAGTAAATTTTCCGTAGGTGAGATAGTGACATGATACAAACATGTGGAGAATCTATCCATTGATAGAACTCCAATAACATTTCTAGAGGAGAAGATCCCGAGCCCATCTTCTTTTCAGACGCCTAGGAGGATTATTAGGTAATGAAGGAGAAGCTAGGCTAGAAACAAGTGGATTTGGGTGGTTGAGAAGTTTTCCATGGAAGGATTGGTATCTGGTTCTGGCCAAATCGGTAACATATTGGACATTGAGGTCCTGATGGATGACTTGATTTGTGATAAAGTAAGGATCATTAAGGATTTTACGAAGGATTTTGGACTGTAAGGATTGGATTCGGGAGGAATTCGATGGTTTAGTGGAGCCCCAAAGCTCAACTCCGTATGTCCAGATAGGCCTTATAATAGTCATGTAGATCAGTCTTTTGTAATGGATTGGCAATTTAGACCGTTTGTCCAGTAAATGCTGTAATATGAAAGGGCAAGAGGTCATTGGTTCATCCTTCGTAGTAAGTATAAATGTGATTTGGTGGGATTTATTGGAATTAATTTTAATCCTCCAATTTTTGCCCCATTCTTCAAGGGTGTTGATGTAGGAATAATAGAATAACCATATTGTAAACCATTTAACTAATATCCTAACAATATTTATTTTAATTTTCCGTTAATCTCAGAAATATTTGAAAACTCAAAGAATTGCAATTTAGTTCACAAAATTCTAAAAATTTGCATAATATACCAATTACACTGATATAAATCATTATTTTTGAATCGAGCTTTGCCTGAATTTAAAGCCAGAAAACAAAAGACGCTATTGAAAATCGGGTCTCTAGTCGTCTTTTTCACATCTGCATGTTGTACAAGAGGAGAAAAAAGGCAGTTATCCCATCAAAATTCTTGATTACTTTAATGAAAACTTTGTACAATTAATTATCAAAATTGATGAGTCTGCCAAGTATAGGTAGGGAGAAATAAAAATAGCGGCGGCTTCAAAACTAAACAAAAGAAATAATTTTTTATTCGGAGCTCTATATCTTTAAAATTACCAAAAACACTAGAAAATGTAAGATCATTTAAATTATAATAAATTTAGATCTATTTTTTTACATTGCAATATTTCATAAAGAAATCAGTAGTTAGTGAATTTATATTTAGAAATTTATATCTCAAGAACTATTCGACATACAGATGTCTATTAGCACTCAAATTAAAGTTAGATTAATGTGCTATAAAGTAGTGTATGACCTTTACCTTCGAAGGAGTAGTCAGTTTTATGATATTTTCCAAAATAAATTCACAAAATGTTGATTTGTAGTTGTTTGGAAAAAAAAAATTATTTATGAAACAATATATTTTAAGAACCATAAGACGTACAGATGTTTGCCAGAACTCAAATTAAGCCTTATTAAATGTACTATATTATAGTTAATAACGTTTACCTTCGCAGGTGTAGTAACCTTTATGATATTTTCCAAAATAAATTCACAAAATGTTTATTTCTAGTTGTTCAGATAACATTTTTGAATTAAAGTTTTTTAACACTTTGAAACAGTCGCTATTTTCTATTCCTCCAACCTATACTTGACAGACTTATAAATTTTGACTAGTAGTTATAGCTGGTTTTTATTGAAATAATAAAAAAATTGGGGTGAAATAACTGCCTTTCTATTTATATAAATTACAAATACAATAACCAAATAAATTTGGTTTCACTTAAAAAAGTATATATTAATATCATATTTATTAAAAAGATAAATTTCAAATTGAATAGTTTTAATTAAATGAATGAGATATATCTAAATAATTAGTTCCGATTTATTGAGTTTTTGACTATAATATTTTATAATGTGACATATTGGTGAATTTTATTATAACAAATGTAACAATACAGAGCATGTAACAATAAAATAAAAGTGAATAATTAAAATAAAGATTGTTATAAAAACAATGTTTGTGACAATGAAATAATCACGATTGAGTTTCCACAGATTTCTGTTTATTTGTTAAAATATTTTAAGTACGTTTGAGTATTTTTTAAAATTTTATTTATTTAAAAAAATAACATCCAATATGGTCCAGACGACATCTATCGGTCGATGTTGAGATAACACATGAAAATTATAGCCTGAAGTGAAATGTAAATATTACAGTTTAGACTATTAGGCGTTATGGAGGCTATGCAATTTTTAAGCTAGATAAGTACAATATGAGTTTATCTTTAGTGAACCCATTCGTTGCAGATTTGACCCAAACCAGATATGCGTCTTTTTATTCCAAACTCCTTAACCATCCTAACCCATTAATTCTTAATCTTTCATCCTTAAAAATCTCTGATAATCCTCCGAGGCGTCTGAAAAGAAGATGGCCACGAGACCTTCTAGTTTAAATTAATGTTTGAAGTACAACCAATGGGTGGTTCCTTCCCAAGATTTTCAAGTGTATATGAAACATACTACATATTTACTTATTGTATTATTTTGTACAGTTGTAAATTACAATAAATAAATAATTAAAAAAAAAATCTTTAGTGATACAACTGATAATTTAATTAACAGCTACTAAAATTAAAGTAAAAATAAAATGATGATTACCAAAAAAAATAAAAAATAATAACTGAAAGAATTTTGAAGTGAATAATAAAGCTTATACAAATTTACAATTAGTAAATTAATATAATAATGAGAATAAAACAAGATGATACAGAATATTATGAAAATAAGGGTCCAATAATATCTATTACTAAGCACACTCGTACATTGCTAATTCTAATTATAATATAATCATTATATCAGGTCATTTGGCGAATCAAAATCAGTTATTGGGAATCATATAAGTAAGAAAGTAACCTGTTAAATATTTATTTTTTCTTTTTTTTTTTTTTTTTGTGGTTTATTTATTTGTTAGTTCTTGAATAGATATATTATCATATAGTTTAAGGTACGTTTACCGAATTTATTGTTATAGGATGGTTCTATAAATTTATTTTTTTGTAGATACATTATTTCTTTTCTAAATAAATTGCTATCCATAAATTTAAATATAATTCTATAAAAATAAAATAGTTTAGGTGGTAAAGTACCAATGATTTAAAGATTTTTTGTTTTATTTTTGTTCTTAATGTTCCATACTTGGTACATTTATCTGTTAAGCTTATTTCTGGATTTCCGAATACAAAATATAACTGAATTAGCGAAATATAAACTCCAATTATAGAAAGGTAAACACTATTTTTTTTTTCCGTACTCCCACGATTGGCAGAAGAGATCAACAACCTATCTCGATGTTATGTCATTAAATGCCTACAAATGGCTGAGCAGTCAAATAGTTACTAGCTACAAACAGCGGGGGCAATAGACTTCCACCTAGCTACGCCTACAACTCTCTTTAGTAGTTTTGTTTTCTAATAATAGATGCTCAACCTAGAGTAAATAGTATAGTAAATAAAAAAATAGTAAATAAGGTTATAGTAATATTAAAGTAAATACAACAATTATCTCTAAAACTACGCTTGTGATCGATTTTTTTAATTTGTGATATTTCATTATTTTTTTTTATGTCAAGTAAAACCGTTTGTATTCATAATACATAAAAAACATAAATGTATTATTATGTATATATATGGTTTTGTATAAAATTAATAAAGGGTGAGAAAAAAAATCATTCTTTTTTTATCCTGTATTAAATTTTAATATTGAAATAAAAAAAAAAGTTTATTAGAGTAAGATATTACAATATAAAAAAAATAACTCTCATAGGTTCCAATAAAAGAATCTCTCTCTCTCTCTCTCTCCTCTCTCTCTCACCCCCTCTCTCCCTCTCTCTCTCCCTCTCTCTCCCTCTCTCACAGTAGATATGGCCCTCTGTCAAAAATAAGCATATAAAATTTAATCAAATTCATATAAAAGAAATTAAATAAAAATTGATCGACAGAACAGAGAAAGAAAAATATTATCGAAGAAGAATATATAATTGATAATTTAATATTTAATATTTAAAAGCGCTGGATGAACGAATTGAAAAACGGCGTGAAACATTTATGAAATTTGCTTATTGTATACATGATAATCTTGGGAAGGAACTATCAATGGTGGTATTTCAATCATTGCTTGAAATTGGAAGATCCCGAGACCATCTTCTTTTCAGACACCTCAGAGTATTACCGGGGATTGTTAAGGATGAGAGATTAAGAAATAATAGGTAAGAATTTCGAAATGGAAGAAGGTATATCTATTTCGGTTAAATCTGCAACGAATAGGATGTTGATGTCTTTGTAGATGAGTTTATTTGCGAAGTAATAAGGATCATTAAGGATTTTTCAAAAGGAATCTGATGGTACGCTGGAGCCCCAAAGCTCAATTCCATTTGTCTCAATTGGCCTGATTATCATGAAGTATAAGAGTTTTATTTGGGATATATATAAGAAGTTTTGAGCGTTTGTCAATAAGGTTTGTAGTAATCGGAATCTACGTGCAGTTTCTTGTCGTTTCAGTCTGGTATGGAAATTAATTTGAAATACATAATGAAAGGGATTAACTTGGCGATTTACTTCCTAGCATTTTAATTTTCCCAGCTTTAAGGACGTGATGTATCAATCCATATATTTACTCCCAATCAGTTTTGGCCATCAAAATAAGGTGAATAATATTTACATATATAAATGTATATTTATTTAAACTCATTAAAATAAGAAAACTATTCAAATCTAATTAACTATTTTTTATATATATTATTAATTTTTTTAAATTTAATTTTTAGCAATTAACCGTTAGTTTAATATTTCAGTAGTTTTCCAAATCTACCAATTAGCATTTGATTCATCCTCAAAACCTCATGCATTTTTTTTCTTCTATATTTTGTTAATTAGTAAATGTAATGATTACCTGCAATTTATTACTATTATTTTTCTTTTTTTTAATTTAGTATGTATTTTATTTTCTACCTAAATTAATTTTCATAATTTTTTTTTGGTCAATTATATTTTATTCAGAATCATTTTATTATCTTTGTGTATTTAATATTTACATTAAATATTTTATTTACTTTTTGTTGTAGTTAGTATTAAGTTTTTATTTTTTTTTTTTATCAGACCAACACCCTCCAATGTCTCTTAAATATATCAGAGGGAAATAAATAAATATTTATTTTATATATAGTAGGTTAATTAAAGTAAATTGGTAATTTTAAATTATAATATTTCACTCCTATAATTTAAAATAAAAATTGATAAATTCATAATTACTACATATTTTACAAAAATATAAATTCATTTATAAATAGATATTTAAAAAAATATAAAACTATTTGTCCTGAAGTTACACAATCAATTTTTCTAATGAATAATAAAATAAATATTTATTTTGTATATATTAGGTTAATCAATATAAATTGGTAATTTTAAATTGCAATATTTCACTCCAATAATTTAAAATGAAAAATTATTAAATACTTAATTACTACAGATTTTTAAAAAATATATATTCATTTATAAATAGATATTTCGAAGAAATTAAAAATATATATATAACATTATTTGTACTGGAGTTACACAATTTGTTTTTCTAATGGCTATATCATTGTATAAAAAAAAAATATATAAAAGATAGCTTTTAAAATCGCCCAAAAGTATAAAAAACATAACAAAAAATAAAATATTATTACTAAAATATATTATATACTTATAATGTAATGTATAGTTGTATAATTGTATGATAATGATATTAAGGACTGAAAACAATTTATTTGGTATGTTAATAGTTAAGGATTATAGTTACAGGAGTTGACCTGGTAGTCAACGACCTTTAGGTGACCTTACGAAAATGATCCATTTAACTCCTGCTGACACACGCACTATGTCTCCTGGCTCTGTACCTTTGAGGTCGCTTCATGTATAAGCATAATTATCAAATATATATTTAATTATATTTTTATATATAAATCTATAATGAAGGATATCCTTTAGTAGTATTATTAATTTTTTTTTATTTATTCATTTACACATTTCATTAAACTCATTTTTATGTTTTTTTTTTAATTCATGTATTAGATTAAAAAAACTTTTTTTCACTGTTTTACTGGTGTTATTTTATTTTCATTTCTTTTTTTACATTGCTATTTATTGATAATTTCTTTTAATTTGTGTGTATTGAGGGGGGAGGCATGAGAAAGTGAACCTAGGAGAAAAGCATATTGAATGAATAGGTAAATTATAATATAGCTTTATAATATAATATAATATAGCTTCATCTATAAGCATAATTATCAAATATATATTTAAATATTTTTTTATATATAACTCTATAATAGAAGGATATCCTGTAGTAGTATAATTAATTTTTTGTTTATTTATTCATTTAATCTTTTCATTAAACTCATTTTTATGTTTCGTTTAATTCCATGTACTAGTTTTTTTAAACGTATTTATTTGTTTTTACTTCCTAGATTATTTCGTTTTTCAATTTTTTTTACGTTGCTATTTATTGATAATTTCTTTTTATTTGTTTATATTACGAGTCAGTAGAGGGTGGAGGCATGAGAGAGTGAACCTGAGAGAAAAGCATATTGAATGAATAGGAAAATTATAATATGGCTTTATAATATAATATAATACGGCTTATATAATATTGCTTCATGTATAATCATAAGCATCAAATATATATTTAATTATAGTTTTATAAATTATTCTATAGTAGAAGGATACCCATTAGTAATATTATTAACTTTTTCATTTATTTATTCATTTACTCATTTCATTAGACTCATTTCATTTTTTTTTACATTGCTATTTATTGATAATTTATTTTTATTTGTTTGTATTGCGAATCATTAGAGGAGGGAGGTAAGAGAGAGTGAACCTGGGAGAAAAGCATATTGAATGAATTGGTAAATCATAATATGGCTATGTAATATAATATAATATAGCTTCACCTATAAACATTAACATCAAATATATATTTAATTATATTTTTATATATAACTTTAAAATAGAAGGATATCCTTTAGTAGTATTATTAATTTTTTTTTATTTATTCATTTACTCATTTCATCTGGAGGGGGGCATGAAAGAGTGAACCTGGGAGAAAAGCATATTAAATGAATCGGAAAATTATAATATGGCTTTATAATATAATATTATTCGGCTTATATAATATCGCTTCATGTATAATCATAATCATTCATATATATATTTAATTATATTTTTATAAATTACTCTATAGTAGAAGGATACCCATTAGTAATATTATTAACTTTTTCATTTATTTATTCATTTACTCATTTCATTAGACTCATTTATATATATTTTTTAAATTCATGTGTTAGTTTTTTTTTTATTTGTTTTCACTGTTTTACTGCTTAGATTATTTCGTTTTTCAATTTTTTTTTACGTTACTATTTATTGAAAATTTCTTTTTATTTGTGTGTATTGCGAATCATTAGAGGGTGGAGGTAAGAGAGAGTGAACCTGGGACCAAAGCATATTGAATGAATTGGTAAATCATAATATGGCTTTATAATATAATATAATTCGGCTTATATAATATCGCTTCATGTATGATCATAATCATTCAAATACATATTTAATTATATTTTTATAAATTTCTCTATAGTAGAAGGATACCCATTAGTAATATTATTAACTTTTTTATTTATTTATTCATTACTCATTTCATTAAACACATTTATATATATTTTTTAAATTCATGTGTTAGTTTTTTTTATTTATTTATTTGTTTTCACTGTTTTACTGCTGTGATTATTTTATTTTCATTCTTTTTTTCATTGCTATTTATTGATAATTTTTTTTTTATTAGTGTGTATTGCGAATCACTGGAGGGGGAGGTATGAGAGAGTGAACCTGGGAGAAAAGCATATTGAATGAATAGGTAAATTATTATATGGCTTTGTAATATAATATAATATAGCTTCACCTATAAGCATTAACATCAAATATATATTTAATTATATTTTTATATAAACTTTAAAATAGAAGGATATCCTTTAGTAGTATTATTAATTTTTTTTTATTTATTCATTTACTCATTTCATCTGGAGGGGGGCATGAAAGAGTGAACCTGGGAGAAAAGCATATTAAATGAATCGGAAAATTATAATATGGCTTTATAATATAATATAATATAGCTTATATAATAATGCTTCATGTATAATCATAATCATCAAATATATATTTAATTATACTTTTATAAATTACTCTATAAGGAAGGATATCCTTTAGTTCTATTATTAACTTTTTTTTAATTTATTCATTTACTCATTTCATTAAACTTATTTATTTTTCTTCACTGTTTTACTGCAGGGTGTATTTTATTTTTGATCTATTTTTACATTGCTATATATTGATAATTTTTTGTATGAGAGAGTGAAACTGGAAGAAAGGCATATTAGATGAATAGGTAAATTATAATATGGCTTTGTCCGAGAAAAAGAATGAGGAAAACGAATATGTAAAATAAAATTGTCAAAAAAAGAAAATTTTAAATACGTTGTTGTCTATTGTCAGTGAACAATGATCCTTACATTGTATCCCAAACCCTCCAATCCCACATCACCACCCTTGAAGAATGGTGCCAAAACTGAAGGATTAAAATTAATTCCAGTAAATCCCACCAAATCACATTTACTCTTCGTCGTAAACCCATGACTTCTTGCCCTACAGTATCCTTTGATAATACCCCACTTATTCCTGTCGAATAGATCTGTTACTTAGGACTACATCTCGACAAACGGCTGACATGGAATTCTCATACAAGACTAAAAATACAAGAAACTGCTCGTCGATTTCGACTATTACAACATTTACTAGACAAACGGTTTAAATTGCCAATCCATTACAAAAGACTGATCTACATGACTATTATAAGACCTATCTGGACATATGGAGTTGAGCTTTGGGGCTCCACTAAACCTTCGAATTCCTCTCGTATTCAATCCTTACAGTCCAAAATCCTTCGTAAAATCCTTAATGCTCCTTACTTTGTCACAAATCAACTCATCCATCAAGACCTCAATGTTCCACATGTTGCCGATTTAGCCATAATCAGATACTATTCCTTCCATGATAAACTTCTCAACCACCCAAATACACTTGTTTCTAACCTGGCTTCTCCTTCATTACCTAATAATCCTCCTAGGCGTCTGAAAAGAAGATGGCCTCGAGATCTTCTCCTCTAGAAATGTTATTGAAGTTCTATCAGTGAGTAGATTCTCCACATGTTTGTATCATGTCACTATGTCACCTACTGTAAATTTACTTGTTGTATATATGTGTATACAGTTGTAAATAACAATAAATAAATTATTAAAAAAAAAATACATTGTATTTAGTACATAGATGATAATTGTTTGAAAATGGAAAAGCTATGCTAATAAGTAAGCTGTGTATCAGCAACCCAATGTATTGTCATATAAAGCATTTCTCTCTCCTATTAAGTATAAGACATTACAATAATAATATAAAATATTTATTACATTTTGCAATGCATATATATGTTTATATTTCTGTTGAGTAATAGAAAGAATCGCCATTATTGTAACCAATTTTATATTTAAACTACATTCATTTTGAAAATAAAAAAAACTAATGGTAAAAATATATATGTAACATTATCCACATTTTTATTAATTATTACCTATATATATATAGACTACACAGTAAGGGAAAGTATAACGAACATTAAGAACATGGGATATCGACAAATATATCTTTTGAGGTTCCCTGAGTCCATAAAATGTCTGTGTTTGTGTATGAATTTTTCTCATTTATTAAGAGTAAGAGGAAATTTAGATAAGTTTAAAATTATTAGAATGATTTTGTTGTAAGTAGACTTAAACTTTTATATTTTGTTCAGGTTAATTACCTCAAACAGTCTCACATTACTATGTACGAAATATACAATAAGGGAGAGTTTTGCGGTCGTGAAAAATTTCGAAAAGTTTTGAGGTGAGTCGAAATAATCAAGACTACCTTTTGGTCTGCTTGTGCTCGGTTAGCCTAGCTTAAAATATAAAAATTGAAACAAATTAAATATTTAAAATATGTTTCTGGGGTGTGAAAGCAAATTTTTCGCTAAAATCGACCGACCATTGACAGTTTATAAAATAATTTTTTCACGTTTTTTTCTATTTTCTTCAAAAGCCATCTAACGCTTATGAAAAAATGGAGTGAATCAATTAGCAATTATGTTTTTTTTTATATCAAATAAAAAACAACTAGGTTCTATCTCTAATAAAAAAGAATAACAGGGCTTAAACGATTTTTCAAAAAATCTTCGCATAAAGTATGTTTAATGTAGTTTATTTGAAAAAAATATACTATTCTGATTGTTAGCAATAATATAATATGTACAAATACAAAATATTAAATAATTTTATGAATAAATAAAAACTGCATGATCTTTCCCCATCGCATGACTGCATGGTTATCTTTGTTAAACTATTATATTTTAGGTAGGAAGAAAGTTATCACCTTATCGACAAACCCTAAAATACGAACATTTGTAGCAACAGAAAATTTAAAAAAAAATTGTTTATAATTTTCGTCTTCTGATTTTTTTTTTGGGGGGGAGGGAGGGGGAATAATAGAGGTGACTCTATTATTAGTCAAGACGAGCTCATTGACCAACAAAAAACTTGGGGACGTAAGTTTTATCATTTATTTTTTCTATAAAAATTAAGTAATTCTGTCTCTTTAATGCATTTTAAGTTATTTCATATTTTTTTGTTCACATCATGGCTAAATTAGCAAAGTTTTGAATACTCAGTTATTTACTGTTCGTTCAGAGGCTTAACACATTGTGTTTGGAATATTTTTTTTTTCCAGTTCCTTATTCTATATTATATATTAAAAAAATAGTCATGTTTGTCTGTATGTTTCACTTTGAGGCCACAACTACCCTGTTTAAACCATTGGTGTTGGTTTCCTATTGTGTTTACTTGTCGGTAACTGCTGTGGTGTGAATGATAAGAGAGTAGATAGCAAGTCGCTGACCAAGAAGATATCTATACTTCGTCTCATTAATATTACTTCATACCTATTAGAGAAGTTTTACTGCAAGAAAATTTTTAGGTTAAATTTAGAAAACGAATATCAATCGAATGTATTTTCCAGTATATCATGCACACATCTGACCCACCTTATCTTAAAATGTCTCTAGGCAATAAAAGTGTATGTATTTACATTGTATACATATATATTTATATAGATTTTTTAGACTATTTACAATATTTACAGGTTGTTCCAGTGGTTATAATGCTGCCAGTTGCCACCGCACTGGTGTATATTCTCTTTAATTGTATATATTTTAATTACTTTGTAAATTAATATTGTGGAAATATAAGAAAAAAAATTCAACGTACATTATAGTTGAAGTTATTTATTTTACAATGAAATGAAAAAAAAGGTATTCTTGTTGCAAAATTTCTTAAGTTGATAAAAATATTTTTTATTCAAATTATATCACGAATAAAATGGTTTAGTACTTATAAAAAAATATCCATTTTTTCTCAATATTTTTTCAACACTCCCAGTTTCGGCCATTCCGACCATTTTCAATAATCTATCAATAAATCTTTTTTAATACAATCTATCGTATTCATAATAAATTAATTTTAAAAAACATCATGAAAAATTATTTTTCACATTTTATTACACGATCACAGCCAGCCTAGTTTATGAACATAATTAGAGCCCATATTGCCTTTGTTAAATTATTTATCATTAGCCATTAACACATTAACTAGTTTATAATATTTAGTATCACATTAACTTGTATTTAGCATCACATATTACAGTATTTAGTATCACATATTACAAACATTTAGAATCACATTAACTAATATTTTATATCACATTATATCATAAATTATTTATATTATCAACACTATTTAGATATTATTTTAAATGCAGTGTTGATAAAATAAGAAATTTAAACAGATTATAAACTAGTTAATGCGCATTAACACGTAAATTAGGTATCACATTATACTTAATAATATAATATGTTATACTAAATATAAGTTATAAATAAACTAGCTAATGTGTTAGTGATTAATGATAAATAATTTGACAAAGGCAATATGGCCTGCAATTATGTTGGTGACCAGCGGTTTTTGCTGTGATAGTGTAATAAGATAGGAAATATAATTTTTTTTAAAATTAATAGATTTTATTTTAAATTTTTATTGATAGATGCTTGAAAATGGCGAGAATCGCTGAAACGTTGCAGTGTCAAAATAATTAAAAAATCATTGAAATCAAAAAGATATTTTTTTATAACTACTAAACAAATCTATCAAACACAAATTTTGCATTATATATGATTCTCGTAAAAAAAGAAAATCAGAAAATCAGGAGCTCGGTAGCACTGTGGTAAGGCAAGGTGCAACTTAATCCAAGGACTTGGGTTCGAATCCTCCTGGGCAGAAAATTGTTTTCTGTTACGCTTTAGCCGTGAGTCAACCCTCTGGGTTCTGGAGGCCTCTAGGAGTCAGTCCAGCCTCATAAATTGGGTACCCTTGACTGGGTAAAAATTTGACAGTCTAGTGTGATTCTATCCAAATCACCTCCTTGCACGACCGTTGGTTTAATAGCAGTACTTCTTTACAAGGTACTGCACCCCTGACCCTTCAAGGGGTGTTGTGGTACAGTTTTTTTTTTAATTCATAAAAATAGTTTTTTACTTTTATTTATATTTTAAAAATATTTTTATTGAAATTTAAAACTTTATATTATATTATACACTCGTTAAATTGGATAATGTAATGATTCAGTAATAATGGAGTGATACAGACTTATAGAGAAACTACCCATAGGTAGCATTTATTTCTTTAAAATGAATTAAAAATTAAACAATTTCAGGCTATCCTGCTTAAGTGGAATAAATTTAGTCAATTATAAATAATTTCAATCAATTAATATTAAAAATTAGTTATTGGAAGATCCTTTGTAATTAATAAAGGAAGGACCATCTTAATCTATCGGGTGAAGTCAAAAGAACTCAATAGTAAATCAACTATTTTTATGAGGCAACGTTTCGCCCCACTGTGCAGGGCTTTCAGAACAAAGTATAGCAAAATAAAGTATATAAAATATAGGAATATACCGTGTGTGATAATGAAAATGCCGTTGGTCCCGGTTTCCCTTCTTTAGCTATACTCCATTCTGAAAGCCCTGCAATGTGGGGCGAAACGTTACCTTATTATAAATAGTTTATTAACTATTTAAGTTATTTTTACCGCACATGAACCATCTTCCTTTTGAAAATTAATTAATTTTTACAACATGTAGAGGCGATAGGCAATAGTAATATTTAATAATTATTGTATTGTTACTGAGAGAGAGAAATACTTTATTCATCCATGCTGGCCAAATACATCGGGTTGCTACATTTAGAGATGCGAGATCGATAAAAAAACATCGATGTTATAAAACATCGATGTTCAATACTAAAACATCGATGTTTAAAAAAAAATCGACAAAAAACATCGATGTTTTTCAACATCGATGGTTTTTTTTAACCATTTCAGTAACATAAAGACTTCCCATGCTCCGGCCAGTCAGAAGTGCTTTTTCAATCAACCAATAGGACATGGACTCCAAAAAACATCAATGTTTTAAAATATCGTTGCTTACAATACATTACCCAAAAAACATCGATGTTTTTAAACATCTATTTCAGAAAAATAAGGGCTATTCCAACGATCACGCATTTTAAGGCCTGCCAGAAGTGGTTATTGAAAGTAAGAATCCGACATCGACTACAAAAAAAATCGATGTTTTTACAATATCGTTGCTTACAATATGTTACCCAAAATACATCGATGTTTTTGAACAACCATTTGAGTAACGTATGGACTGTTACAACGATCACGCATTTTAAGGCCTGCCAGAAGTGGTT
>NW_027115366.1:2992187-2993782 GCF_000696795.3 Halyomorpha halys | reverse complement strand
CAACGATCACGCATTTTAAGGCCTGCCAGAAGTGGTTATTGAAAGTAAGAATCCTACATCGACTACAAAAACATCGATGTTTTTACAATATCGTTGCTTACAATACGATACCCAAAATACATCGATGTTTTTGAACAACCATTTGAGTAACGTATGGACTGTTACAACGACTATCCAACGATCACGCATTTTAAGGCCTGCCAGAAGTGGGCTTTTAAACAAAGAATCTGACATCAACGACATCGATGTTTTAAAAATCGTTGGTTACAATTCATTACCCAAAAAACAGCGATGTTCTAAAATATCGTTCCATACATTGCATTACCCAAAAAACATTTTAAAACATCGATGTTTTTCTAGTCGTAATTTATCTTTATTACGTCGTTAGCGTTGGAGGTCCTTTCTTATCCCACCACATTATTGATAGGAAATTGTTTATACCGTAAATTTTTGTTTTCATTTAGTTACTTTTGGAAAAAAAAAAATTAAAGATTGGGACAAACGTAAAACATCGAAAGTAAAACATCGATGTTACAAAAACATCGGCTAAAAAACATCGATGTCAAAAACATCGATGTTTTGGGTAAAACATCGATGTTTTCAAAACATCGACATCGATGTCGCATCCCTAGCTACATTACACAGCATACTAATCAATATATCATCGGACATATATAAATTACATATTTTTCCCCTACAGTTTACTTTTATAATCAATTCCAGTCTACATTCTAAATATAAATATTTCAATTCATTCCTTTTTTCTTTCCCTTTCTTGTCCCTTCCATTTCATCATTTCACAATTATTATTACATTTGATCGACAAATTCACTCTCCCGAATTCACCCTCTCAGATCCTCTCCAGTGACCCGCTAAACAAATTTACTATTAGACAGCAACGTAAGATCAAACCAGAGAAATACTAGTCACAGCAGTGGATAAGTTTACAGAAAAACAAACAAATAAATACATTTTACAAAAACAGAACTAATACCTAGATTTAAAAGAAAATATAATAAAAAGTTGGTTAAAAGAAATACTTGAATGGATAAATAAGTTAAAAAAAAAAAAGTTAAAACACACAAATCGACAGTTCCACATACTTATAAAATAATTTTCAATAGAGTATAAATTTAAAATTTTTATTAAAAAATTGAGATAAATACTTAAATTAATGATCTACTGGAAGAGTTCCTAGAAACTAATATAAAATAGGTTAATGAACAAAAATGTTCCTTATTTAAATATATTATATTATAGATTATAATATGTATTATATATAGACAACAACGTTTTGGGGTTATCCCCCATCTTCAGGTTGCTAGAAAACAAATTCAACAAAATTTAACTTATGCTTACAACATTACCGCTATATCACATTATTCATTAAACTATTCATAAACTATTAACCTGATTAACCTTTTTATATATAATATACAATTAACTCATTACATATAATTATATGCTAATATTGAACATATTATTGTCAATAATTAAAAAACTTAATATAATATAGAGGTGTAGATAGTTGACCGTAGATTAATGATTGGAGAAGTTTGTCGGGGGGTACGGTCAGCAAAGAACAACATAAATAA